>NC_090652.1:173409553-173709553 GCF_040937935.1 Hyperolius riggenbachi | reverse complement strand
CTTTAAGCACTTATGAAATACATCACATCATCAGGGCAAAAATATAATTTTTACAGCTGCAGCAGTTCAAGATTAATTGGCACACCAAAATACTCCTAACTGAAATGGCATATTAGAAAGGGTTTTTGAGGAGACTTAAAGAGGAACTCCAGTGAAAATAATTTAATATAAAAAGGTGCTTAATTTTTACAATAATTATGTATACATGATTTAGTCAGAGTTTGCTCATTGTAAAATCTTTCCTCTCCCAGATTCACATTCTGACATGTATTACATGGTGACATTGTTACTGTGGGCAGATTATGTAGCTGTTCTGGCTTTAACAGACAGCTATAAACAGCCATTTCCTGTGTGTGTCATTGTTACATTGTGGCAGTTTGCCCAGAGTACCGTACGGTACCAGAGCCTCTTGTGGGAGGGGTTTCAGCACAAAATCAGTCATACAGCGCCCCCTGATGGTCTGTTTGTGAAAATCATTATATTTTTCATGTAAAAGTGGGTATCAGCTACTGATTGGGATAAAGTTCAATTCTTGGTCGGAGTTTCTCTTTAAGGTGGGTACACACGTCAGATAAAAGTCTTGGAAATTAAAAGATCACAGACCAATTTTACCCCCTTCCATGTAGTATAAGAGCCATACTCTACACAGTCTATTCTATGGAGCTGAACTAGTCCTCATTACCAAAAAATCTTTGCAAGATGCTGTACACAAAGATGCTGAACACATGCAAAAGATCAGTATCTGCAAAAGATCAGTTCCTGCAAAAGATCCGTTCCTGCAAAACGCATTCATAGTCTATGATATCTGCAGATCTCGTACACACCTTGTTTAACCTCCTTGCCGGTTATCCCGAACTCAGTTCGGGGTAACCTGCGCAGGAGGATTTCTCAGGCCCCGCTGGGCCGATTTGCATATTTTTTTTTGTTACAAGCAGCTAGCACTTTGCTAGCTGCTTGTAACTTCCGCTCGCCGCCGATCCGCCGCAATCCGCCGCGCCGAGTCGCTCCCCCCTGCCCCAGACCCCTGCGCTGCCTGGCCAATCAGTGCCAGGCAGCTATGAGGGGCGGATCGGGATTCCCTATGACGTCCATGACGTCGGTGACATCATCCCGCCCCGTTGCCATGGCGACCGGGGAAGTCCTGCAGGAAATCCCGTTCTGAACGGGATTTCCTGCTTACTCTGATCGCCGAAGAAAAACCTCCTGCGCTGCCTCCTTGCCGGAGGAATTGAACTGGCAAGGAGGTTAACAGACAATTATCTGCAGACTTTTATCTGATGTGTGTACCCACCTAGCCTTGCTAAAGTTGCTAGGGGAAATGTGAAGCCATTTTTTGATATTCAAATTCCAATAGATTCACAATCTATCAAGCATGTTGGTCTAGTCTCAGGAAGTTGCATACAATACAATAACATTTGTAAATCGCTTTTCTCCCATAGGACTCAAAGCGCATAGTTGAATTGAAAAAAAAATTGTCCATCAAGTTCAACCAGAAAAAAATGTTACAACACTAGGCTGCATCCTTACATATCTCCGTTAATCTAGAGGAAGGCAAAAATCCCTTACAAGGCTTGGCCCAATTAGCCTTAAAAGGGAGAAAAAAATCCTTCTCTGACTTCAGTTGGTAATCAGATGAAACCACTGCATCAACACTGCTGAAGATTATATGTATATATATATAAAATTATAGCCGTGGATGTCCTTTAACCCCCCTCCCCCTTACCTAAACGTCTATTTTGAAAATGTACCGATATTCTTCTAGTCAAATATTTTAGGCATCCTTTTTGCATGTACACGTTTTATGACTATGCTATTTAGTAATTTTGTGGCTGAGATCTTTATGAATTAAACATATGGGATTACTTCTATTCTAAACCTTCTTATAACAATTTTATTGGCATCACTTGATATATTATGGAACTACTGAGGAGAGGGGTGTATCTTACCAATTAGGGCCATTAAGGTCTATTAGCTACCTTTATTTAGGAATTTGATTACTGACTGATATGCTGATGTGGCGCTTTTAGCATGTTTTAATGTTTTACTGATAAAAGAACCACCTGTAATGCTGGGGAGGGGGGCATACTTTAACCACCCAGCGCAGCAAGGCTAATGCTGGGAATACACGTTTCGTTTTTGCCTTCGTTTTAGCCTTCGTTTCGATTGTGCCTTTTGTCCTTTTCGATCCCGAAATAATCGATCGTACGGTTAATATCACCACCCACTGTTTCGTTTTTTTTTCTGATTCTGATGGTTTCGTTTTTCAAATGATCGAAGGTTGCAAAGAAACAAAACTTAGTACAGGGACGGACGGCATAAACGAATATATAATCGATCTGAACAGCCATCAAGCCTACCAATGGTTCGATTAGATGGATAAAGAGAGATAATATCAAACATGTTCGATTACTAGTCGTTCATTTTTGGGGTCTATCAATCGAAACTATAATGAGATTATGACTATTTTCACATACGTTTTCAACACTCGATTCGTTTACCAAACGAAACGAAGGCTAAAACGAAGGCAAAAACGAAACGTGTATTCCCAGCATAAGTAGCTGGATAATGGAAGAGGTTCCACAGACGGACACAGGAGTAATGAACAAGGGAGCAAGATTGCCCACAGCAACTGCAGCTCTGGGCCGCCTATCAGGCTAGATGCTAAGTGATACAATACACAACAGACGTAGTCGGTAACAGGCTTAGGTCATACACGTTAATTCAGATGTCAGTCGTATTGGAAGGATTAGGCAGATTCGTAGCCGAGAGGCAGGCAAAGGTCGGTACACAATACAATATACAATATTGCAAATAATACAATACTGACTGACTAGAGTACATATATATAGTGCTGATGCGCAATATATGAAATGTAGCTCTCAAATAACTCACTAGCTAAAGCACAAGTAATGACAATTAACAAGACAGACAACAGACAGACAGACAGACGGAATGCTCAGCCAATCTAGTCACTGTTTTAGCGACGGCAACATTCACACTGAGATAGACAAGACTAACAGGTAGGAGCGAAAATAATGGCAACCGCTGCTATAGTTCGTCCTCAAGAACCAGGCAAGAACAAGGCTAGAAGGAGTACTGCCAGTCACCAATGTGGTGCTGGCAGAATCCAAACTATCAGGATCAGAAGGACTTCACTGACCCCCGCAGGTCAGCAAACGTCCAGCTGACATGAAAATACAGAGCAAGGCAATATACATTCTTACATTAACAACTTTCACAGCCTAGACCTAACGACAACTCAGAGAGCTGGGTCTGAAATGGGAGGCAGACTTTTATGCCGGCATCGGCTAATGGATGCAGGTATGAAAATTCCCACACAGCTGAATGGTAATCCTGAGCTGACTTGGTTATCATTTGCTAGCTGAAAGACATAACAAATGCATGCAGTACTATGCAATAACATGCATGCAGGAAAACCAAGGCTATCTGGCTGCAGTTCAACTGCAGCAAACCATAGGAGAAATCCTGACAGCATCCTGAACTGCAGAGTGATTGCAAATGACAATAAGACTCACTGCGAATGTGCAACCGAATGCAAGCAGACATGTCAGAACTGCCCAGTTGCAGCTCCACTGCAAGCGACAGAACATGCTACCGGAGAGATCCTGACAGTACCCCCCTCCTTTAAAGGCGGCTTCCAGACGCCTATAGAAGCTGGCATAATTCTCCTGAACTACCCAAACCAGAAAATCAGTTGCAGAAAATCCAGCAAACTGATCTGACTGATAACTTATTAAGGTCGGGACAGCCCGACAAGACCAAATTCTAGAATCAGTCACACCAAGACTGAACCAATCGGAACCAGAACCATGCCCATCAGTACTACAAGCCCCAGTGTGATATCCATCAGAACTGTGATTTTCAGGAAAAAGCCCCCCGAAACTCTCCGAGCGTTACCCACCACCTTCCACGGACTGTCCAAAAATGCCAAACCTTTTAATGCAATGCCCATCGGAACTGTCCTTTTCAACACAGTACCCACTGTTGAACCAGTCCAGGGCACCAGGACAAGTTTCCTCAGAAATCTCTCAGAACACTTTGAAGCTCCATAGAGGTCCCAAGAGGTTAGAACACCCTTTAGGCTCACATGGAGAACTATCAAGAACCCCTTTTGAACCTAGGGCAATTCCATAGTCAGGGTTGCAAGGACAAACATCGAGATCAGGGCTTTCAGGGACCAGAACCATCTCTGGGCATGCAGGCAGACTGGCAATATCAGAACATGTCACCACTAAGGAAGCATCTGAGTACGCTGACACACAAGATACACTTGGGCATACTGGCACACAGGGCACACTGGTACAAGAAAAACTTCTGGGCATGTCGAGGAACTACGGACCTCAGAGTCGGTCACGATAATACCGAAACCAGGACAGGGCAGAAAACCATAATGATCAGACTTCACAGTTACTGAACTCTCACTAAAGAATGCAGAATCAGAATTAGGAGTCACTGATTCAACCAAGGTTATTAACAAGTCATGGTCAGGGGCATTAACAGGACAGTACAAATCTTCTGATGTATGCACTAAACTAGATAGAGTCTCTACAACTTCCTCTGAACTGGACAGAGACTCATCACCTACTACACTGTAATGGAGCTCCAAAAGAGCTGGAAAACAAATCAGTATTGCAGCAACCCCCACTGAACTGGGCAAGACTGAGGAACTCACTGGACAGGAAGGGGACTCTGGAACCTCTGCCACATTAGACAGAGAACCAGAATTT
Organism: Hyperolius riggenbachi; assembly: GCF_040937935.1. Taxonomy (NCBI): domain Eukaryota; kingdom Metazoa; phylum Chordata; class Amphibia; order Anura; family Hyperoliidae; genus Hyperolius; species Hyperolius riggenbachi. The sequence goes on along the minus strand of NC_090652.1, from coordinate 173,704,805 downwards.
TCCAAGATACAAGGCAGGACTTCAGGAACACTCACTAAACAGGACTGAAATTCTGAGACTTCTATTATTTTTACCAGAGAGTCAGAATTATCCATGTTACAGGGCAAGACTTCTGAAACATTCAGAGGACAGGGCTGGAGTTTTCCTGGCTGCTACAACATCAGACAGGGATTCAACAACATTAGCTACATCAGACTGTGTACAGGGTAAGGCATCGAACACACTTGCTGACGAGGACAATGCTTCAATGGCTTTCTGTTTCACTGGACAGGGATTCATCAAGCTTAACTAGACGGGACTGTAACTCTAAGACAGCTGCTAAACAGGTGAATATTACTGCAACACCAACTGAAGTAAGCAGAGCCTCTGAGTCCTCTGCTGGAGATCTTGAAGCATCCAAAGTACTGGGTGAAGCATAAGACTCTGCGACCTCAACTTCACTGGGCAGAATCACTGAACAATCCATGTTGCAGGGCAGAACCATGGAAGCACCTGCTAAACAGCATAATGATTCTGTGACTTGAGCTTCATTGGACAGAACTACTGAGTAATTCATGGTACAGGGTGAATTTACTGGAACATTTTCTGGATAAGGCAATGATTTAGTGATTTCAGGTTCACATAACAGATGCTCTAGTGATTTCAGGTTCACATAACAGATGCTCTGATCCATTCGTGGAACTAGAGCAAGATGCTGAAACAGGAAGATCAGGACACAGCGTTTGTGAATCTGAACCACAGTTCTTCAACTGTGAAGTTGGAAAATTCAGATGCTGGGGTTCTAAGGTTAATAAACATGATTGCTGAGACTCGGGAACTGATGTAGTGCCTCTATTGGGGTCTGCTGGATCTTATGGCTTGCAGGATGAAGAAAACAAATCAGTAGGAATGTGTTTATATTTTTTCACAAAAAACTTTGCAATCAATTTAACAAATTCCAGGGGTTCATACAAGACCTCCTCATTTTCATCTGCAACTTCCTCAGCCCAAGTTCTCATCTTGCTATCAAGCAAGTATAAGATAATAAACCGGGACTGCTTAAAGGGAACCTTAACTGAACGGGGGGTTTAGAGTTTTACTTACCTGGGGCTATTACCAGCCCCCTGCAGCAGTCCTGTGCCCTCGGCGCCGCTCTGGAATCCTCTGGTCCCCCGCTGTCACTTAGTTTCGTTTTTGACGACTCACCAGTCGCCGGCCGCCATGCGTATTATTGGACGCATTCACCAATGCAATTAGCGCTATTGCGGACCGCAACGCGTACAAAAATACGCGTTGCCGCATTCCGCACGCGTAGATATGCGGCAACGCGTATTTTTGTACGCGTTGCGGTCCGCAATAGCGCTAATTGCATTGGTGAATGCGTCCAATAATACGCATGGCGGCCGGCGACTGGTGAGTCGTCAAAAACGAAACTAAGTGACAGCGGGGGACCAGAGAATTCCAGAGCGGCGCCGAGGGCACAGGACTGCTGCAGGGGGCTGGTAATAGCCCCAGGTAAGTAAAACTCTATACCCCCCGTTCAGTTAAGGTTCCCTTTAAATGCTATAGCTGATCTGAAGAAAGGACATGCATTCAAAATTTTGCAATTCTGCAAGAAAGTCGAAAAAGACTTCTTGCCTCCATTATAACGAATTAGGAAAGCAAGATGTGCATCTCTTCTTGGTTGTAGGGAAACAAGGCTAGCAGGTGATGTTGTTGCTAGGGGCAACGAAGAGACAATCAACATTAGTCACTGAGTGTTGCACACAATGACTCGCAGAGCGATCATTCAAGATCTCATTCCATGCATCAATTAAAGGAGTCACAAAATCATGCACACACAAATTCATTTCAATCAAAGAAAAAGCAGACTCAATGCATGCATGCAAAATTATGTCACTCTTAGCGGTGTACAATTCAAAGAAATATTCTCGATCATTCTCCAGATCATAAATCAAGGCTTCAATTTCCCATTTTGCAAACAGAGGATCCCATTCATTCTTGTCAGGAACTAGACAATTATTCTGGTCATAATTCTCAGCTTGAACAGTCTGTAGGAAGCTAGCTGGAGTGGACTTGACTTGGTTTACTCCTGACAGAGAATCAACTTGACTAACTGGATCATTACCAGGGTATTTCCTATTCTTTCAGAATTTACACGACTTGCAATAATTGGTTAACTGCAGTATATGTAAATGTGCACAAACAATTGGATTTGCTCAATAATCTGTAATATTTCCTCATAAGAATATTCAGACAATTCTTTTAAAGTGGACCCAAACCAAACTTTTTTTTTAATTAAAAATATTTAGTTGCACCACTCTGACACATACAAAAGATAAATAAACACTCCTTCAAACCTATGAGCATTTCAGTGCATGCTTTTCACCCTTCTCTTTTCATGACTAGGGTTATACTGGGGGCAGCCATTAGCAATTCCTCCATTGCTGGACACCACCTACTCCACCAGTTTGCCGGAATTTTCCCGGCAATTTGAAAGGAAGGGAGGGGTTCCGCCAATAAATGTAAAATATTGTATATTTGTCATCGTGCAGCTGAAAAAAGGCTGCCATTTATTATTATAATTTAGATAATAGATTTTATTTCTGAAATCTTGTATTTTCAATTTGAGTCCACTTTAAACAAAAATCTATATTCTCCCTGGTTAGCAAGGAAAGTTCATTGGTAGTTTCATAAGTCCATTTGACTCCCATGAATGACAACCGAATTTCATTATCTGCTAATTACAGAGTCTGACTATGGGTCTGATGCGCAGCCGCTATGGGCAACGACACTGCTGGCTGTGAACATTTTCTGAAATGTTTACGTTTAGCTTTAGACTTTGCTACACTGGGTGACTGTGGAATATTTTTAGTGGAATTGCTTGCATATTGATTGCTTTTAATAGCTGCTGATGACATATTTGATTGACTAGCAATCAGGAGTTCATTGAGAGGATATGGTAATGAGGATATTCTTAACCAGTTATGGATCACAAAAGCTATAAATTCTAGAGGTTTTTCTCTCATTGTAGTGCGATTCAAAACATCAACTGCCCAATCAAAGAGTTTGCCTTTGAACAGAGTGCAAACTATCTGATCGGCCCAGGTAGAAAAAGTTGTTGCTGAAAATCTGGGTTTAACAAAAATCTAACCAATTTGGCATAAATTTGCTTGCTGTTTCACAGTCAAGCTTTTCAAATCTTTGAAAAAACAAAGAACCATAACTCACTGTGTCAAAGCCCTCCTCCACATAAGCCCGACATAATGTAATGCTGGGGGGGGGCATACTTTGACCACCCAGCGCAACAAGGCTAAGTAGCTGGATAATGGAAGAGGCTCCACAGATGGACACAGGAGTAATGAAGAAGGGAGCAAGATTGCCCAGAGAAACTGCAGCTCTGGGCCGCCTATCAGGCTAGATGCTAAGTGATACAATACACAACAGATGTAGTCGGTAACAGGCTTAGGTCATACACGTTAATTCAGATGTCAGTTGTATTGGAAGGATTAGGCAGATTCAAGAGGCAGGCATAGGTCGGTATACAATATACAATATTGCAAATAATACAATACTGACTGACTAGAGTAAATATATATCATGCTGATGCGCAATATATGAAATGTAGCTCTCAAATAACTCACTAGCTAAAGCACAAGTAATCACAATTAACAAGACAGACAACAGACAGACAGACGGAATGCTCAACCAATCTAGTCGCTGTTTCAGCAACGGCAACATTCACACTGAGATAGACAAGACAGGTAGGAGCGAAATTAATGGCAACCGCTGCTATAGTTCATCCTCAAGAACAAGGCTAGAAGGAGTACTACCAGTCACCAACATGGTGCTGGCAGAATCCAAACTATCAGGATTAGAAATGGCTCGAACCTCCGATTTTAGGTTTCGTGAACGTCCGATTTTAGGTTTCGTGAACCTCCGATTTTAAGCTTTCGTGAATCGCAATAGACTTCAATGGGGAGGCGAACTTTGAAAACTAGAAACACTTATGCTGGCCACAAAAATGATGGAAAAGATGTTTCAAGGGGTCTTACACCTGGAGGGGGGCATGGCGGAGTGGGATACACATCAAAAGTCCCGGGGGAAAATCTGGATTGGACGCAAAGCAGCCTTTTTAGGGCAGAAATCACATTGAATGCTAAATTGGAGGCCTAAAGTGCTTTAAAACATCTTGCATGTGTATACATCAAATAGGGAGTGTAATTAGAGTACTGCTTCACACTGACACACCAAACTCACTGTGTAACGCACCACAAACAGCGGTTTACGTAGTGACAGCCGTGCTGTACTGGTGCGCACCATAGTGAGATTGCTCTTCCTCACTCAGTGATGTCAGGTAATGTCTGACTGCCTTATCAACTTTCGATGGTTCTTTCTCTACCATTGTTAAAGCTTACATCTATTTTTTTAAATACTTGTTCTGCTTGCTGTTCAGTACCTGCAACGAGTATCTTTTATGGAGGGCAAGTCTGCCATTGTGAGTGACCATGGGTAATGGCCGGGGAATCAGGGTTTGATTCCGGTCTGGAGTGGGAGCCTGAGAACTGGCTACCACCACCGCACATCCAAGTAAGGACCCATTTGCTGTATAAGTAATGTACCTGCCCTGACCGTGCTTTGCAGACCAGGCATCTGTGGTCTGATAGACCCTTGACCCAGCGCAAGACGAACCAAATCGAAAGCATTTGCCAAGAATGTGTTATGGAGGGCAAGTCTGCCATTCATTCAACTGTGTGAAACTTTCTATGGTACTTTCTCAGTACCATGGTGACCACGGGTAATGGCCAGGGAATGCTGGCTCGATTCCGTGGGAGTGGGAGCCTAAGAAACGGTTACCACCACCACACATCCAAGGAAGGCAGCAGGTACGCTGTGGGCAACGGAGCAGGAATGGCTACCACACATCCAAGGAAGGCATTAGGCATGGCATGGCTGTCCCGAGGTAGTGACCAAAAATAACAATACAGGAGGACTTTCGAGGCCCTGCTGTATACGACACTGATGGACTGTACTACCTTTAACGAGAATCTGTTATGGAGGGCAAGTCTACCATTCATTCAACTGTGTGAAACTTTAGATGGTACTTTCTCAGTAGCATGGTGACCACTGATAATGGCCGGGGAATCCTGGTTCGATTCCGGTCCGGAGCGGGAGCCTAAGAAACGGCTATCACCACCACACATCCAAGGAAGGCAGCAGGCACGCTGTGGGCAAAGGAGCAGGAACGGCTACCACACACATCCAAGGAAGGCAGCAGGCATGGCATGCACGTCCCAAGGTAGTGACCAAAAATAACAATACAGGAGGACTTTCGAGGCCCTGCTCTATACGACACTGATGGACTGTACTACCTTTAACGAGAATCTGTTATGGAGGGCAAGTCTGCCATCCATTCAAGTGAAAGGTATGCACTGACTGCCAGGTAGAATACAATGTGCAGTCAAAGATGCAGTGAAAGGTATGCAGTGACTGCAAACAGCTGTTTGTGTAGTGACGGCTGTGCTGGACTCGTGCACACCATGACGAGAGTGCAGGTGATGGCGGCTTTCCAGCCCATATAGTCGGGGTGAGGTAGCTGAATGACAGAACAGTGACTGTTCAGCTGATCAAATTTGGTCTGTCCACAATGAAGCAACGACCTTATTATCTATGGTGTGCCACCCCCTGAGACACTCATATAGCCGGCGGTCATTGCTTCATTGTGATACGCAGGCCCCTTCACCGCGTCAAGGTAATGATCACGAAGGGGAATGGGCACATGTAAATGCCTTTTGTTTTGTTGTTGCAGCTGCAGTGCAGCCAGAAAAATTAGGCAGGCATGTACACGCACCAGAAAAATTATTATAGCGGCTGCTGCTAGCAGTGGCCTTAAAAATTCAGGAATCCGCCTGGAGTCCTGGAACCTGTTGGTGGTGGCGGAGAAGGCAGTCAAGTGGCCTGCGGGCAGAGGTGCTGTGTGGGGAGCGACTTAGTCTTGGGGCAGGCAGTCACATGGCATGCAGGCAGAGATGCTGTGTGTGGGGACTGACTTAGTCTTCAGGCACGCAGTAGCCCTCCGGGATCCATGCCTCATTCATTTTGATAAAGGTAAAGTACTGAATACTTTTGTTGTTGGATGGCAAATTGGGACAGCTCTGGCCACAGGTCAAGCCTGCACACCCAGTAGTCCAAGGGTTCATCACTGCTCACAGTCTACATCCACACTTAAGGCCAGGTAGTCGGCTACCTGCCAGTCCAGGCGTTGGTGTAGGGTGGATCCGGAAGGGCTAAGGCAAGGCGCTGGGCTAAAGAATGTCCGCATGTCCGACATCACCATGAGATCGCTGGAGCATCCTGTCCTTGCCTGCGTGGACATGGGAGGAGGACTACTGGCAGCTCATTCCCCTTGAGTTTTTTTATTCTGGGGTCCCTCAACAGGCTGGACAGCATGAAAGATGCCATCTGCACAAAGTTGGATCCAGAGGTACTAGCCATCTCCTCTTGCTCTCCCTCAGTGACGTCAGGTAAGTCCTCCTCCCCCCAGCCACGAACAATACCACAGGAACGTCGAGCAGCACAAGCCTCCTGCGATGCCTTCTGCGGTTGTTCTGCTGCTGCCACCTCCTCCTCCTCCAAAGACCCTAATGGTGCACTATGAGGGCAAATCGAACTTCTGGTAAAGTTCACAGTTATCCACGATCGCGAACCCCGGAAGTTCGCTGAGAACCGTTCGCCGGCGAACCATTCGGGCCATCTCTAATCAGGATCAGAAGGACTTCACTGACCCCCCGCAGGTCAGCAAACGTCCAGCAGAGCAAGGCATTATACATTTTTACAATAACAACTTTCACAGCATAGACCCAAGGACAACTCAGAGAGCTGAAAGCTATGTCGGGTGGGGTCTGAAATGGATGCAGGTATGCAAATTCCCACACAGCGGAATGGTAATCATTCAATCCTGAGCTGACTTGGTTACCATTTGCTAGCTGAAAGACTATCATAACAAATGCATGCAGTACTATGCAACAACATGCATGCAGGAAATCCAGGGCTATCTGGCTGCAGTTCAACTGCAGCAAACCATAGGAGGAATCCTGACAGCATCCTGAACTGCTCTGAACTGAAGAGTATTTGCAAATGGCAATAAGACTCACTGCAAATGCGCAACCACATGCAAGCAGACAAGTCAGAACTGCCCAGCTGCAGCTCCACTGCAAGCGAGATCCTGACACCACCATTCTAATTCTCTTTAGTAGTGTGCATGAGTCAATTTTGTATTTACATTTTGACAGTACATTTATTAAGTTATTTTAACACACATTTTTGTAAGTATGTTATTGTATTTTTATTGTAGTTTCCTATTTTCTTACTTAATACTGGCTACCCTTTACATTCTGTCCCCAAGTCTGGTAGGCTGGGATAGTAAATTACAGGGCAGGGACACTGCAAGTAAATGGCTTACTTTGAAACAGATTCTTAGTGACTATTACAGAAAATGCAAAATACATTTTTATTTCTATAAGATACATATCTTATAGGAACAAATATTTTAGATCTAAAATAAGGCCACTGTGGATAAATAATACTGTTTTGGATATGATTAAGTGTAAAAGGCAGGACCGGATGTACAGCTCAGGATCCTATAGGCACAAACGCTCTGACACCCTACCCCCCTTAACACAGGCCACACCCCTATCCCTCCCATAGCTATAGGTGCCCCAGTATAGGTTAGCCAGCTATACGTGCCCCAGTATGAGTTTGCCAGCTATAGGTGACCCAGTATAGGTTAGCCAGCTATAAGTGCCCTCTGTATAGGTAGCCAGCTATAGGTGCCCCAGTATAGGTAGCCAGACATAGGTGCTCCAGTATATGTTAGCCATCTATAGGTGCCCCAGTTTAGATTAGCCAGCTATAGGTGCCCCAGTTTAGGTTAGCCAGCTATAGGTGCCCCAGTATAGGTCAGCCAGCTGTAGGTGCTCCAGTATAGTTAGCAAGTTATAAGTTCCCCAGCATAGGCTAGCCAGGTATAGGTGCCCCAGTATAGGTAGCTAGGCATAGGTGCCCCAGTATAGGTTAACTAGCTATAGGTGCCCCCAGTATAGGTTAGCTAGCTATAGGTGCCACAGTCTAGTTTAGCCAGATATAGGTGCCACAGTATAGGTTAGCCAGCTATAAGTGTCACAGTATAGGCTTTCAGTACCCACTCTGCTCCCCCACCCTCCCTCTGCAGAGTGTGGGCGGACTGTTAATGAGAAGAGACTCACCGGCTCCCACTGTTCCAACGATGAAGTCCCTTCAGCAGCGGCAGCGCGTACGGCGCTGTCTCCATGGCTACAGCCGTGGGTCTCTCTGCATGTGACCTGGCTTCTTGTAACAGCGAGTCACATGGCACATCATGTCACACACAGAGAGACCTGTAGCTGTAGCCATGGAGATGGCACTGGAGACACTGCTGCTGAATTCACGTCGCAGCAACATCGGGAGCCAGTGAGTCTCTTCTCATTACCGCTCTGCTCGCACTCTGCAAAGGGGAGGGAGGGGAAGCAAAGGGGTCACTTTTGGGCTGCCAAAGAGCTGCCTTTTATATATGGGCCACCTGTAGGCACTCGCCTATGGGTAAATCCGGCCATGGTGAAAGGAGTACCTTTATGGTTCTAAAGCAGGAGGGGATGGCATCTGCATTAACCTTTTAACTGTCGATTTTATTAGTGGCTTGCCAGCGCTCTGTCCCCCTTTGCCTCCTACTGTCCTCCTTTGCCACCTCTGCCCCGTGCCTACTTCTGCGCCTATTTGTGCCTCCTTCTGATCCACTGTGCCTCTACCTGTGTCCTTTTGCTACCCCTGCCCCAGTGTGCATACCTCTGTCTTAGGATAGGTACACATGAGATGAAAGATTAAAGACCAATTTTACCACCTGCATGTAGTATGAGAGTATACCTTCACAGTCTATTTTATTAAAGTGGTATGAAACCCAGCATTTCTTCTTTGCTCTAAACAATTTTTTACAGCATATACTATACTACCACAATTTTTTAGCAGAACAGTATTCATAAAGTTAAACAAAGGACTTACTTTTTCAATTGAAAGCTCCCTGCAGTGAGGTCCAAATTGAAAAGGTGATAACATTATCTTGTGTTTACTTAATTGTAGCAAGAGAGGAATGTAAACATTCCCTGGCAGTGCTAAAACTCCTTATATCATGTGCAGATCAGACACAGCTCAGAAAAATTCAATTGCTACATTACAATATATAAATACTGTAGCTCTGAATAAAATGCAATGGCAGCTTTCATAGCAAATAAGCTGTACTTTGTGAACTTGTAACTTCTAAATGAATAATAATACTTGTGCTCAAAAGCAAATATGATAACTGTATGAGTTATAAAAAGTAGGAACACACATTTGTATTGAATATTATGTCAGAGTTTAAAACCGCTTTAAAGTGGAATATAACCCAGTATTTCTTCTTTGCTCCCAAAGATTATTTACAGCATATAATATACTTAGGCCCGGTTCACATTAGCGTTCCCTGTCCGGATCCGCCTGATCGGATCCAGACCGTATACTGTACAAACGGAACGTACGTTCCGCATAGCAATGCAAAGGCTATGCGGACGTTCACACGCATCCGTTTCGTACAGTACGGAGCCGGACCGGATCCGGACACTTTTCCAACATGCGCTATTTTTTGGCTCACGCACCCGGACCGGAGCCTGACTGCACCATCCGGAAATAGAAAACCAATGGGAAACGGAAGCACAGAACACACTGGCTACAAACACCTGACGTTCTACCCCACTTCCTATGCGTATTCTAGCGGCGATTTTGGATGGGGACACATGGGCAAGCATTTTGGAGTGGAGCAGCAGTGACTTTTAATGTGCTGGAGCTGTTGGCAGTATGTCGGAGGTGGAGGTGAGGCCTAAACAGCGGAGGACCTGATTCCACAGGTGCACCTTCTGCTGACCTCCCAGACCCCAAAATGTTTATTTATTTCTACTCTCTTTTGCCAAACCGATCCGGATCGCATCCTGATGTACACCTGATGTAACCTGACCGGATCCGGATCGGATCCGGATCAGAACCGTACGATCCGGAATGTGGTCAGGTCATCCGGTCCGTTTGGCAGAGAAACGCAAGTGTGAACAGGGCCTAAGACAATGTTTTTTTTTTTTAGTAAAACAGCATTTAAATGGTTACATCACAGGACTGACTTTTTCTCCTGCAGGGGCTGCCGCATCCGAACTGGTGATTAGCTTATCTTCTGTATACATTCTTTACTTGATATAAGTAATAAAAACATTATCTGGCTGTGCAGAAACTTATGCTAATGAGTCCTGGCGTGAAAGACAGGTCAGAAATTACTGATGGCTGCATTTAAGACAGGATTACAGCAGTTATGAATAAAATGCACCAGCAGCTTTCTAAGTAAATAAACTGAACTTTGGAAAGTTATAATTTATAAATGAATTATAATACTTGTGCACACAAGCAAATATGATAATTGTATGGGTTATAAAAAGTAGAAAAACACATTTTTGTTGAATATTTTGTCAGAGTTTTAAACCGCTTTAAGCTGAGTACACCCATCAGATAACAATATTTGCAAACTGAGGACTTTATTGATAGCATAGGTTTGTCAGGGAGGTTTAAAGTACATTTTTCTAAATATGCTTTACACATGAAAAAGATCAGTATCTGCAAAAGATCAGTTCCTGCAAAATGCTTTCATAGTCTATGGTATCTGAAGATCTCATACACACTGTGTTAAATGAACAAACATCTGCAGAACAGATCCGCCAAGATGGATCTGAAAGATTAAGGGATGGATCTTTTGTGGTTTTTTGTTTTTCCAAAGATTATCTGCAGATTTATCTTTGATCTTTCACTTTTCAAAAATTTATCTCGTGTGTACACTTTAGTATTCAAAATCTGTTGGCGCTCATACTACATGGAGGTGGTAAAATTGGTCTTTGATCTTTCATTTTCCAAAGACTTTTATCTAATGTGTGTACTTAGCTTTACTGTGTCTCCACCTGTCCCCCCTTGTGCCTCCTTCTGTCGTCCTGTGCCTCCTTCTGTCGTCCTGTGCCTCCTTCTGTCGTCCTGTGCCTCCTTCTGTTGTCCTGTGCCTCCTTCAGTCCCAATCTGCCTCCTTCTGTCCCCTTTTTGTCTCCTTCTTTCCCCCTTTGTGACTCTTTCTGTCCCACTCCTTCAGTCTCATTCTGCCTCCTTCTGTCCCCCTTCGCCTCCTTCTGTCTCCCTGTGTGCCTCCTTCAGTCACCCTGTGCCCCCACCTGCCCCCCTTTGTGACTTCTTCTGGCCCTCTGTTCCTCCTTCAGTCTCCCTCTGCCTCCTCCTGTGCCTCCATCTGTCCCCCTTTGTGCCTCCTTCTGTCCTCCTGTGCCCCCTTTTGTCCTCCTGTGCCCCCTTTTGTCCTCCTGTGTCCCCTTCTGTCCTCCTGTGCCTCATTCTGTCTCCCTGTGTGCCGCCTCCTGTCCCCCTGTGTGCCTCCTCCTGTCCCCCTGTGTGCCTCCTTCTGTCCCCCTGTGTGCCTCCTTCTGTCCCCCTGTGTGCCTCCTTCTGTCCCCCTGTGTGCCTCCTTCTGTCCCCCTGTGTGCCTCTTTCTGTCCCCCTGTGTGCCTCCTTTTGTCTCCTTGTGCCTCCCTCTCTCCCTTTGTGCTTCCATCTGTCCACCTGTGCCTCCTTATGTACCCTTGTACCTTCTTATGTACACTTGTGCCCCCATCTGTCTCTGTCCACTTCTTGCACTCCCCAAGCCCAGAGTGTAAACACGGACTATAGCGCAGCAGAAGCTGTCCTCTCACCCCCCCGCCAGAGTCCAGTGCTGTGACTGTGTGACCATCCTGCTGCCTCCTGCTCCCTCTAGTGCTGGCACCTCACTCTCCCCACAGTGTTCTCCCCAGGCTCTTTTAGCCGGGTGCTCCACCCGGCTAGTTTTGGTGAGCACCCGGCTGTCATCGGCTCACCTCCTCCTATTCTGTAAGTAGAGTTGCTCACAGAAGCACAGGCCCTGCATTCCCTCATCTCCCCCCACCCGGCTACTTTTTTATGCCACCCGCCTGGAAAAAAATTCTGGGGAGAACACTGCCCCATGTTGCGTAAAATCATGTTACATGCACCAGGAGGTGCCATGCACTAGGCCAAATGGCAAGCAGACAGGCATAAGCACATTACTGGACCCCAGCGGAGAGGTGAGAGCACAGCTTCTACTGCCTATACTGCATTTACACACTAAGCTGGGAGAGTGCAGGAAGTGAGTGTGCAACGAAATGGGATTGCAGCTGTTTGTATTAAAGGGAACCTAAACTGAGAAGGATATGGATTTTTCCTTTTCAAATAATACCAGTTGCCTGACTCTCCTGCTGATCCTGTGTCTCTAATACTTTTAGCCACAGCCCCTGAACAAGCATGCAGATCAAGTGCTCTGACTGAAGTCAGACTGGATTAGCTGCATGCTTGATTCAGGCGTGTGATCCACTTACTACTGCAGCCAAAGAGAGGAGCAGGACTGCCAGGCAACTAGTATTGTTTAAAAGGAAACATCCACATCCCTCTTAGTTTAGGTTCCCTTTAAGCATCCAACTTATATTCAACATGGTTCATATGTTCATATTCTCTTGTGTGTAAATGTGTCTATGATTTTCTTTTTTTTTGGGGGGGGGCATTACACAGTGATCCTTCATCTCTCCCCCTCCGTGATCGGATCAGTAAAAAAAAATGCCACTGCAAGTTGAATATCTCACCTTACCTGGTTCCTGGTGGTTGATCATCAAGCCAGAACCCAGATGTTCGGTATCACAGGGCTGAGTGCAGCGGTGTGAATGGAGGCTGGAGCTGCAGCATGATCGCAGGAACCAGGTAAGGTGAGATATTGTCCTTGCGGGGGCATTTTTTTTTTACAATCTGGCCACAGAGGGGGCTGGGTGTTAAGGGGGGGGGGCACATCTGGCTATCCATAACAGAAGGTGGGGGTTCTAAATCTGAAGAGGGGGGGTTGAAATGATTATTGGGGCCCATCAGGGTAACGGGGTAGGGGATTTCATAATGGAGGGCACATCTGATGGTCCTGAGGGACATAACTTAATTCTGGGGGCACATCTGGCTATAATGGGGAACACTGATCCCGGGGACATCTGGCTATAATGAGGGGTGCTTTATTGGGGTGCGCATCTCTCTCTCTCTCTCTCTCTCTCTCTCTCTCTCTCTCTCTCTCTCTCTCTCTCGCTCTATATATATATATATAGGGTAGCAAATGCGGGGACACATCTGGCTATAATGGAGGCTGATATTGGGGGGCACATCTGGCTATACTGGGGGGGTCTGATACTGGGCACACATCTGGCTATCTATCCTTGGGGGACATAATACTGGTGGCATGTCTTTTACCTACTGTAGCACTTTTTATTTTTTACTAGCATTGAAAAAAACCTGAGAAATAATGCAATTTCTAACAGTTTTCCCTCTTTTTTTCCCCGCTAAAATGCGCAGAAAAAAAAATTCTCGGGACAAAATATCCCCCAATGAAAGTCTAGTTTATCCTGAAAAAAACGATATCCAGATCATTTAGGTGTCGTGAGTAGGGATAAAGTTATAGCTATTTAAATAGGGACATAGCTACAATGCCAAAACTGCTCTGGTCCAGAAGGGGAAAACAAGGTCTGGATGCGAAGTGGTTAACCACTTAACGACCGCCTAACGCCGATAGGCGTCGGCGGGTCGTTAGTGGTTTCCCATGGAAACGGCCGCTCGATCGAGCGGCCTTTCCATGCTAGTTCACGGAGGCTGTCTCCGCCGATCGCGGCTCGCACACGTAATGTAAACACGCGGGGAAGAAATCCCGCTGTTTACATCAATACGGCGCTGCTACGCAGCAGCGCCGTGACGGAGATCGGCGATCCCCGGCCTCTGATTGGCCGGGGATCGCCGTCATTTGATAGGCTGAAGCCTATCCTATCCGGCGCAGGACGGATATCCGTCCTGCGCCTCACACAGGGGAAGAGAGAGGGAGGTAAGGGGAGGGAGCGCACAATATCGCTGCGGAGGGGGGCTTTGAGGAGCCCCCCCCACAAATCACAGGCAGCCGGCAGCGATCAGACCCCCCCTGCAGGACATACCCCTAGTGGGGAAAAAAGGGGGGAAGTCTGATCGCCCTGCCTGTTACCTGATCGGTGCTGCGGGCTGGAGAGCCCGCGCAGCACCGATCATTAAAAATCCACGTGGTCCTTAAGTGGTTAAAGCATAGTTCCCCAACCCTGTCCTCAAGGGCCACCAACAGTACATGTTTGGCAGGAAGCCACAGTCATTCACAGGTGAGGTAATTAGTGTCTCAGCAGTGCTGATCAAATACATCTGTGGATTTCCACAACACATGCACTGTTGGTGGGCCTTGAGGACAGGGTTGGGGAACACTGCTTAAAGTACCCCTGACCTCGTATTTTAAATACAATTTTATTAGTGCTTTTTTATCATCTGTGCTGTGACATAAGAGTCACAGCACAATCCTTCGCCTTTCCCCCACTCTGCTCAGCAGCTCAAGGATGGGCTGGGAGGAAGTGTGTTTTACTTCCTCCTCTCTGCCTGTGATCATAAACTCCCCCTGTACTCCCTACTATTAGTTTATATGTGCACAGCGAACTGTGGAGCTGCACTGTGTGCGGTTTTGAGGTCATTTACCTCAGGATGATAGCGTACTAATGCAGCTATTAGTACACTATCATTCCAAGCTAAATTACCTCAAGACCGCACACAGTGCGGCTCCGCAGCGCGATGTGCACATAGGAACTAATAGCGGCAAGTGGAGGGGGCATTACTGATGACGGGCACAGATGGGGAAGTACTGACACTTCCTCCCCGTCCATCCTCGACTTTCTGCTCCAGTCAAAGATTTTGGCTGGGCAGAATGGGGGAGGAAGGCGCTGTGATGTATGTCACAATGCACCACATTAAGAAAAATTAAAAGTGTGCTGTTTTAAGGGGGGGAGGGGGTCAGGGGTACTTTAATATCGATTGTGTGTAAACATTTTGAAGGTATTCTATGGAATACTATACAGAACTTTATAGCACAAGATAATCTCAGTTCATCTCATCAACATAGGTCTACTAAAGACTAGTTTGTCTAACCAACATGCTGAGCTTTTATGAAGTGGTGAATGAAAATTAGGAAAGCATTATATTTTGGGAAAGCAATAGATGTAGTGTACAAGTCCTTCTAAAAAATTAGCATATTGTGATAAAGTTCATTATTTTCTGTAATGTACTGATAAACATTAGACTTTCATATATTTTAGATTCATTACACACAACTGAAGTAGTTCAAGCCTTTTATTGTTTTAATATTGATGATTTTGGCATACAGCTCATGAAAACCCAAAATTCCTATCTCAAAAAATTAGCATATCATGAAAAGGTTCTCTAAACAAGCTATTAACCTAATCATCTGAATCAACTAATTAACTCTAAACACCTGCAAAAGATTCCTGAGGCTTTTAAAAACTCCCAGCCTGGTTCATTACTCAAAACCGCAATCATGGGTAAGACTGCCGACCTGACTGCTGTCCAGAAGGCCATCATTGACACCCTCAAGCAAGAGGGTATGACACAGAAAGAAATATCTGAACGAGTAGGCTGTTCCCAGAGTGCTGTATCAAGGCACCTCAGTGGGAAGTCTGTGGGAAGGAAAAAGTGTGGCAGAAAACGCTGCACAGCGAGAAGAGGTGACCGGACCCTGAGGAAGATTGTGGAGAAGGGCCAATTCCAGACCTTGGGGGACCTACGGAAGCAGTGGACTGAGTCTGGAGTAGAAACATCCATAGCCACCGTGTACAGGCGTGTGCAGGAAATGGGCTACAGGTGCCGCATTCCCCAGGTCAAGCCACTTTTGAACCAGAAACAGCGGCATAAGCGCCTGACCTGGGCTACAGAGAAGCAGCACTGGACTGTTGCTCAGTGGTCCAAAGTACTTTTTTCGGATGAAAGCAACTTTTGCATGTCATTCGGAAATCAAGGTGCCAGAGTCTGGAGGAAGACTGGGGAGAGGGAAATGCCAAAATGCCTGAAGTCCAGTGTCAAGTACCCACAGTCAGTGATGGCCTGGGGTGCCATGTCAGCTGCTGGTGTTGGTCCAATGTGTTTTATCAAGGGCAGGGTCAATGCAGCTAGCTATCAGGAGATTTTGGAGCACTTCATGCTTCCATCTGCTGAAAAGCTTTATGGAGATGAAGATTTCATTTTTCAACACAACCTGGCACCTGCTCACAGTGCCAAAACCACTGGCAAATGATTTACTGACCATGGTATTACTGTGCTCAATTGGCCTGCCAACTCTCCTGACCTGAACCCCATAGAGAATCTGTGGGATATTGTGAAGAGAAAGTTGAGAGACTCAAGACCCAACACTCTGGATGAGCTTAAATAGAACCCGATGCGGGGTTCTAACAACGAAATCCCCATACAAAGGCTGGGTCTGCCTATAGAGCCCAGCCTCTGTCTGTTGCTATTCAGATTCCCCCTAAGCCCCCCCCCCCCCTGTGCTCTGCGAGACCCTATAAATCACAGCCGCGCTGTGCGGGCTGTGTTTACCTCCTCCTGTCACTCGGCGCTCCCCCTGCCTCCTGCATCGCTCCGATCCCCGCCCGCGTCCCTTCCCTCCAATCAGCGGGAAGGGATGTGGGTGGGGACCGGAGCGATGCAGGAGGCGGGGGAGCGCCGAGACTGGCATTATGTAGGTAAACAAAGTCCGCTCTGACATGCTGCGTGTCAGCAGTGCGGCTGTAATTTATGGGGTCTCGCTTAGGGGGAATCTGAATAGCAACAGAGGCTGGGCTCTATAGGCATACCCAGCCTCTGTATGGGAATTTCGTTGTTAGAACCCCACCTCGGGTTCTCTTTAAGGCCGCTATCGAAGCATCCTGGGCCTCCATAACACCTGAGCAGTGCCACAGGCTGATTGCCTCCATGCCACGCCGCATTGAAGCAGTCATTTCTGAAAAAGGATTCCCGACCAAGTATTGAGTGCATAACTGATCATAATTATTTGAAGGTTGACTTTTTTGTTTTGAAAACACTTTTCTTTTATTGGTCTGATGAAATATGCTAATTTTTTGAGATAGGAATTTTGGGTTTTCATGAGCTGTATGCCAAAATCATCAATATTAAAACAATAAGAGGCTTGAACTACTTCAGTTGTGTGTAATGAATCTAAAATATATGAAAGTCTAATGTTTATCAGTACATTACAGAAAATAATGAACTTTATCACAATATGCTAATTTTTTGAGAAGGACCCGTACTTGGACTTTGCTAATGAGTTTGGCACTGTTCCACACAATAGCCTGGTGCAGAAGCAAGAGGATACAGGGACTAGGAGAACATGTCTATGTGAACACAGATGAAATAAATTTATATCCTGCACTACTGAAGGACAGCAGATTTTAATATATGTGAGGGGTATTCCTCTTGTCATATGCACTAGGTGCTGTTCTTCAACTGGGTGGTACCAGGCACTGAGTAAAACAAGAAAAAACAAATAGCGCTCCTATGGTGCATTCATCTTATTTACTTATCTTTGCAAACACAATATATTGCACTTACAATAAAAAAGTAGTTACAGTGAGTTAGAGGCTGCCCACGATCTGTTCTCCTTCCCTTGGTCTGGCCAGGACCTGGGATCGCTGCAGCTGATTCTGCATTGTTGTGCGGTGGAGCGGGAGATGAGGGTGGCGTCAACTGGTCATGCTGGTTGCCTCTCTGTATGTCACTACCAGTTTCAGCGTGTACCACACCTACATCACGCCTTCATCAGGTCTGATGAAGGCGTGGTACATGCTGAAACCGGTAGTGACATACAGAGAGGCAACCAGCATGATGAGTTGACGCCCCCCTCCTCTCCCGCTCCCCCCCACAACAACGTGGAATCAGCTGCAGCGATCCCAGGTCCTGGCCAGACCGAGAGAAGGAGAACAGATCGCGGGCAGCCTCTAACACGATAATTTTTAAATGTAGTTTATTGTTAGCAATCCCTGAGGCTAGCCACTAACGGCAAATAAGTCCACATCCCATAAGCGGTAGTGGCCTAATGAACCTAGCATTGCACTCTGCTGAAGATCCATTGCTACTTAGGTTCTGTGACCTCAGAGATCCCGCTCCTACTACTGGTGACAGAATTAACAGTGCCTGCACAACATGTATAACCATTTATTTTTACAGAACTGTTTAAGACTAGCTAAATTGTATTGTGACCAGTGCCGGATTAACCATAAGGCACAGTAGGCTCGTGCCTACAAGTGGGGAAGAGGCAGCTCTCTTCCCCGAATGTCCCCCTCTTCCCTCCCGATGCAGAGATGCCGCTGCTGCTCTCCCTTCCCTGCGATGTGCCTCTGCTTCCCTCTCATCCTCCGATCCAGATGTATGGCCCTGACAAATCCTGGATACCCTGCTGCTTCCCTGTTTAGCTCATCATGGCTGATTACTAACCTGCAGTGTTCAGTGACTTCTGCATGGTTCGGGAAGAAGAGGACGGATGTAGATGGTGGAATGCATAGCAGTGCCATGCTTGAACTTTCTGTTTAGGCTCAGAGACTACCTCAATAGAGTATTTCAAAGAAGTCCGCACTCAGACAGCTTGCAGGAACTCACAGGTTTATTGTTCCATTACACATACAACATGCCATCTGACCGTGTTACCGTGTTATCGACTATCATTTTGGGGCCACTAGGTGTCCACTATGTCAAGGCAAAGGACAGACTCTATAGTCTAAGTGCGATCCCTTCTTTAGAATACTGTGCTGGACGGTAGTAATATTGGCGGGGTACCCCTTTAAGATCTGAATTTGTGTGCAAGTGTGTGCAGTGCGGGTTGTTGGCAACAGTAATAGTGCAATCTTTTTAAATAAACCCATATGTTTTTGAAACATGACTGTACATATTTTTCAATACATTCACCTTTTGAATTTAGGCCAGACAATATTGTAGAGCAGTGTTTCTCAAACCTGTCCTCGTGACTCCCCAATGGTGCATGTTTTGCAGGCAATCTCACCTATGCACAGGTGGGGTAATTAGTGTCTCAGCTACATGGAATCCACCTAGCTAGATATTAGTTACCCCACCTGTGCATAGGTGAGATTGCCTGCAAAACATGCACCATTAGGTAGTCACGAGGACAGGTTTGAGAAACACTGTTGTAGAGTTTATAAACCTCCTTTTTGGGCCTAGTGCTTTTTGACAATAGCAACAGTGACAGTTGGTGAAAGCTCAGTGTCCTGATTTTTTTGTCCTTCCCATTGCCTTCTCTATGCAGATGTATGTTGCACAGGTGCAAACAGACACTCACCCTCCATCTTGCTGCTTAGCACTACACCAGTGACATTCTTCTGTATTGTGTCTTTAAAGGTTCTCACTTGATGAGGTCGACAAGCAAGGACCCTTACAATACAGAAGAATGCCACTGGAGTAATGCAGAGCGGGGGACAGAGGGTGAGTGCAGCCTGCATACATTTGCATTGAGGGGAGCAGAGCCTCGGGCATGTACATCACAGAAAAGAGAGTGCAGCAGCAGCAGCATCTCTACATTGGTAGGGGAGTGCAGTCTGGGGGGGCCTGGGAAGCACTAGATTACCAAGGATATTGGTGTAGAGCTGAAATACTCAAATAAAATCCTAGCATGCGCAGAAGACCACGACTGATGCAACTGAGCCAGTTACCGGGGCTGATTGCGGCTGAACAGCAGACTGCGGGAGGACGGCAAGGGACTGACACCTGCTTATGGGGCTGGAAGAAGCCCCGGGTAAGTATCAAATCTGTAGTTTAAGCCGTCTCTGGTTTCCTTTAAGTTTATAGTGATGACACTTCGAAAGGATACCATAAATACCACGCGACTGCTAGTTTAGTCCGAGCAGTAAACTGGCATAGATGCCTTACAAAGATGTTGGGTACAAGTTGAAAAAGACCAAAACACTACCTGCTTAAAGATTCTACATTGGTCCTCCCCAAGCCCATCCTCACAGTTTGTCTCTGTAAACTCTACTCTACACTTAAAGGGACACTTAAGCCAGAAAAATGAGTTTTACTCACTCGGGGCTTCTACCAGCCCCCTGCAGCAGTCCTGTGCCCTCGTAGCCACTCACTAATTCTCTGGTCCCTCGCTGCCAGCTAGTTAAGCTTTTGCCGACAGGCCCGATAGGATAGGCCACCCGTAGGTTTCTCCGCATTCCCGACTGCAATTAGCGCTATTGCGAGCCGCAACGCGTACAAAGATACGCGTTGCCGCGTTACCAACGCACAAATATGCGGCATCGCGTTTTTTTGTATGCATTGCGGCCTGCAATACCGCTAATTACAGTCGGGAATGCGGAGAAAGCTATGCGCGGCCGGGCCTGTCGGCAAAAACTAAACTAGCTGGCGGTGGAGGACCAGAGGATTAGTGAGTGGCTGTGAGGGCACAGGACTGCTGCAGGGGGCTGGTAGAAGCCCCAGGTGAGTAAAACTTTTTTTTTTTCTGGCTTAAGTGTCCCTTTAAGGCGCTGACTAGATTCCGAGCCTTGCACAATATCTCACCCTGGCCTATGCTGCTGGTCCTGGGCATACCTATGAAGTCGCTGCCAGGAGACTTGGGCGCAACATATTGCCGCTATATGGCCAACCCTGCTCCTGTACAAGTCCGGGCGGTGTAATTCTTATTTCCCCACCAGGTCCACGTGGATGGTGGAGAAAGATGTAATTCGACTTTCAGCTATTGCTGGCAGCCAAATTACAGTGTTTTAAAAGTAACTTCAGCTCTGTCCTCTGACGGCGCAGAAGTTACTCACTGTGTGCCACTATAGCCGTAATTCCTATTACGGTCTATGGTGGGGCTGGCTGCACCCAAATCTCCTGCACTGTTATTACAGTGCTCATGGTCCTGGTCCTGGTCCTGGATAATTATTTGTTTCTCCCAGGTTGTCAAATTAGTGCTTATACCAATTGGAGAATAGGCGATTGTTTGAGTACATTTGTATCTAAACCTCAGCAAGGAGGAGGATTTCTAGCTAAATGCAACACTAAGGCAGGGTTCACATTTACGTTAGCAGTCCGGATTTTCCGGACCGGATCCGGAACGTATACTGTACAAACGGAACAGACGTTTGGCAATCCAATAATAGTCTATGGATGCGTACATACTCGTCCGTTCCACGCGGACCGGATCCGGACACTTTTCCAACTTGCTCTTTTTTTCACGTACGTCTGATCTGGCACCCGGACCGGATCCTGACTGCACCATCCGCACAGCTGAAACCAATGAGAAACGGAAAGGAGGCAACACACTGGCTATAAAATCTGGACGTTCTACCCACTTCCTATGCGTTTTCTATGGTCATAGTGGCCATTTTGGAGTGGAGCAGCAGTGACTTGTGGCTGGAGATATTTGGCAGCATGTCGGACGAAGAGGTGAGGCCCTACACAGCTGAGGACCTGATTCTACAGGTGCAGCAGCTACCTGCCTTGTGGGACAAGGGGCACCAAGACCACAGCAATATCAGGCTGTGCAGAAAACTATGGCAGAAGATAGCCAAGTCGTACGTCGAGGGGTTTGATGACCTGAACCGCAAAAATGAAATGCAAGAGGGTATGTTGACTACAAGTGTTCTTTGGGAGGGGGGGGGCTTGTGGCTTTTCATTTGTGTTTAGTTTGATTGTGATGTATTCCACTTTTGATATTGATGTGTGTCACCTTGCCAACCCACCCACCCACGTGTTGCCCACCCACCTGTGCCGTGGCCCTGCCACCTGTGCCGTGGCCCTGCCACCTGTTGCCTCCCTGTGGCCCTGCCACCTGTGGCCCACCCACTTGTGCCATGGCCCACCCACCTCTTGCCCACCCACCTGTGGCCCTGCCACCTGTTGCCCTGTGGCCCACCAACCTGTGCCATGGCCCACCCACCTCTTGCCCACCCACCTGTGGCCCTGCCACCTGTTTCCCTGTGGCCCACCCACCTCTTGCCCACCCACCTGTGGCCCTGCCACCTGTTGCCCTGTGGCCCACCCACCTGTGCCATGGCCCACCCACCTGTTGCCCTGCCACACCTTTGTAGCATGCGTGTCTGGGCCGCAAGTGCAATCCTGTGGCCTGGACACGCATGCTCTGCGCACATACAACATCCAGGTTGCCCATTGAAAAGTTAAAACAACATTTTTATTAAAATTTTTTTAATTTTATAACTTTGTAACTAACAAATGTTAAAAGCAAAAAAAATCTAACAAACGGTAAAAACAAGAAAGAATTCAAGCTCGTCCTGGACGGGTCTGGAAATAGTCTTTCATTTGGTCCCTGTTGCGGAGGGACACTGTCCTTGGCCTGGTGGCATACCTCCTCATTGGCAGTAGTGGAAGCACATTTGGGGGTTCTGGAGTGTCCTTTTCATCCTGACGCACAAAGTTATGGAGGATGCACGCTGCCTTCACCACGTCGACTGCGTTGCCCGGTTTCAACAGCATCGGCGTGTGGAACACCCTCCACTTTGACACCAGGATCCCAAATGTGCATTACACCATTCTCCTTGCACGGCTCAACCGAGCGTTGAAGTGGAGCTGCCTGGCATCAAGGCCCCTGTCTGGGTACGGCCGCATCACATGGCTGGACAAGGCGAAGGCCTCGTCCCCCACAAACACATAGGGGTAGGCCGGTGCCCTTGTCCCAGGCCAGGGTCTGTCACCGGGAAGATGCAGTCTGCCTTCCTCCAACACTGGCAAAGGGCCGTACGTTGGAAGATTCCAGAGTCATTGGAACTTCCGTACGACCCCACATCCACGTAGACAAACTTATAGTCCGCATCCGCCACTGCCATTAGCACAATGCTGAAGTATTTTTTATAGTTGAAATAATGGCTGCCACTCTTCGAGGGTTTCTGAATCCGGATGTGTTTGCCGTCCAGCGCGCCAACACAATTGGGAAACTTGCACTGGGTCCAGAAGCCCTTGGCGATCTCCTCCCATTTGTGGGTGTCTGGCACTGGCATATATGTGGCCCTTAGTCTTCTCCAAAGGATTCTTGAGGTCCTCACGACGATGCCTGCCACCGTGCTCTTCCCAATGCGAAAAGTGACATGTAGCGATGCATAAGTTTGTCCAGTTGCGATGTACCTACAAGAGAAATAATCAAAATCAATTTTTTATGTCTTTGCAGGTGAAAAGTACAAAGTTCAATGGCGTTGTATCAGGGACGCCTATTTGAAATGGCTACGGCTCAAAGGCAAGGAAGAAAGAAGCGGAAGTGGGGCCTCCCAATGCAAAGATTACCAATACGCTCAACAATTGTCATTCCTACGTTCAAGTGTGGAACCGAGAGAGTAAGTACCACTATGGTGACCATGAACTGAGAAGGCATTGTATATGACGTTGACCGACGACTACCATGACTTTGACCATGTATTGACAAAACATTGTATATGATGTCTGTTGTCAAACCAATAATATCGTTTTTATTATCTACAGGACTCAAGACAATTTTGAGGAGGAGCAAGAGCAACCTGCGGCACAGTACACCAGCGAGGAGGAGATCGATGATGAGGTGTTGGATAGCAAGTACGTCCCACCGCTAAGAAGGAGGAGGTCGTCTAGCACCGACGTGCTAGATCTTTTGGAAGAGAATCAACCAATTGATCTGGACGTGGGGGAAGTCACCCAAGATGTAGAGGTGCCAGGACCTAGTGACCAAGCTGTCGAAGAAACAGCAGAGTCCATTCAACCACAACAGCCACGCAGGGCAACGTAGAGGCCGGCGTGATGAACCTACCCCCCAAGTGAGGCGTCGAGTTCCTCCTGGCCCCACCCCAACCCGAAGGGAGACTGAGGCTGAAATGTCTGGTGCGTTGTCTGGACTTTTGGGCATTTTACAAAGCCATGAGGCCCTTATCACCAGGCAGCTGCAGGATGGGGACAGGGGACATTTAATCGAACAATACAGGCAACACATCGATTCCCTACAAAACGAGCTACGGGCTGTGCACGGTCATTACACAGAGGAGTATAAAATGATGCACGAAGTACACAGGGCACAGTTCGATCAGCTGCGCGCCGAACATCACCAAGCAGTGGCACAGCTGCAGCAGATGATGCAGCAGATGCATCATCAAACTAGTGAAATGATGAAACTGCAGACACACCCGGCATTCCATACTGTCATGTCCCTGCTACCCTTTTTGGAGAAGGTGCCAAGTCACTATATGATGGCATGCCACACTAGTTTGCTGGATGCTATCAAACAGCATATGGAGACACCATTGATCCAACCGGCATCATTCAGACTTTCCCAACCTCCATCGCTCCACTGGAAATCTTCCTCACAGTCATACACTGGCTACAGAGGAGTTCCTTTCACACCACTGTTGTCAGGGTCCAGCACTTGCACGACCAGCACCCAAGACAGTCCTGATTTCCAGCCACCATCTAGCATTTTCCCAACAAGTGCTGTCGACCCAAACATTTGAATCATCTCTTCATTATCTCCCGAGGACATAGCCTTCAAAACCTGTAAATACCAATGACTATATGGCTTCTGCTTTGGTCTTTCCATTCCTGTCCTCCTACATCAATTCCATGGTTTTGAGGGCTATGTCCTACAGGATATCTAACAACCGTTTTGGTCTTTTGTGCCTCTGCCGCTGTGCGCCAACTTTCCTCTTGTTCCTGGACATGGTCCTCTGAACCTTGGATGAAGGAGACCAAGACGGGGCTAGCCAAGCCTTTCCCTGCCCTGTCTCCTTCATCCAAGGCTCAGAGGACCATGTCCAAATAGTTATGTTATTAAGTGCTTACATTTAGGGCCTGGTGTCCCCGAAAGACACTATACCTGGGTCACAAGTGTGCCTTTAGGGCAGCTATGCCCTGCACCTTTTGCACAAACTATGTCCTGCACCTGTGCCACACAAAGTTGGTTGTTCTTGTTCCTCACCCTTGGACATGGTTGGAACCTGGGATGAAGGAGACCAGGACAGGGCTAAGCCAAGACTTTTCCCTGCCCTGTCTCCTTCATCCCAGCTTCAGATTACCGTGTCCAAGTAGTTATGCTTTGTATTTCCTTATCTACATAGGGCCTAGTGTCCCCCTCAAGGCACTACGACCATGATGTTGAAAAGTTGGCCTAGTGGCCCATTTGCATGTGTTTTTGAAAAATTTAGCACCATTACTGCACTATTTCTTGTTGGCCTTGGTGGCCATATTGCACTGATAATTAGCACTTGTAAATGTATCTCAATTTTTTTTTTGGGGGGGGGGGGGGGGCGGGGGGAAAACTACAATGGACCAAGACCGGTCCGATGCACAACCGCACTCCCTTGGACATGACCTTCTGATTCTGTGAGGCAGGAAACCTTTTACAACATGACATGGTATGGTTCAAAGTACACCTAGGCCTTGCCATGTCATGTTGATATTCCTGTATCCCAGGATTTGAAGGCCATGCTCAAGGGAGTCTATATACACACAACTATTGTCCATGACCATGCTATTGTACCATAGAACTGTTATTTATGTTTAGTCTTCCATATTGGAAGAATGTTTTCATGTTGAAAAGTTATTTATCTCCAAATAAAAAAATATTGTTTTTACGTACCTCAGCGTGATCAATAGCTGTTCTTGTGGTGTGACTGCTCTCCTGAACCTGGTATCCTTCTTCTTTAGGTCATCCTTCACCATCTCCAAGAGGGTATCAAACCTAGGAGATGGAAAGGAAAAAGCTGTAAAGTTTGCTGTGGGACAAGGTGTTGGGTGAAGCGTGGGGGAGGTGTGTTTAGAGGGATTTGGGTGTTCTGTGGAGGGTGGGGTGGTGTTTAGCTAGGTATACAGGGGTGAGGGAGGGGTGTTTAACTAGGTATACAGGGGTGAGGTGTTGTGGGGGTGAGGGTGGGGTGTTTAGCTAGGTAAACAGGGGTGAGGTGTTGTGAGGGTGGGGTGTTTTAGGGATGGTGCTGGGTGGTGTGTTTAGGTCTGGATACTTACAGGGGAATGGACATCCCGGTATAACTGTAGAACTTCTCTGGGTGTCGTCTCAGGTCCCGGTAGAGGCTCTGGAACTCTCCCTTCCTCTGCCTCCTCGCTGATAGAGGGTGCACCCACCATCTCCTGCGAGGAGCACGCCTTCTTCCCACATAATAATATGTAAAAATCAAAAAGGAGACAATCCCAGGTACAATGAGTACAAAAAGACTGGATCCATGGTCCAAACTGCAGTCTCTATATCCAAGGATGGTCTCCACATGTCAGGCTGTCTCCAACAATGATCCCAGGGCTTCTGCAGACCTCCCAGACCCCAAGAATTTATAGTCTGTTATCTCTTTAAAAAACGGATCCGGATATCAACCGGATCCCTAACTGATGAAAAAATGGAAGCAAACGGAACGCATCCGGAGTGCAACCGTACGTGAACGGGGGCCTAAAATGTCATGTTAAATCCATTCAGTGAATTTCTGCTAAAAAAAAATCTGGCATAATAGTTTCTAAGCTGTAAGCAATCTTTTAAAGCAAAGTTTAATTGCTGAGTGTTAGACCACTTTAAGTTCATTTGTTGATAAACCCATTTTTCTTCTCTTTTGTGACTCTCTTTCAACTGGCAGAGTTCCATTAGATTGGCGCACAGCCCATGTTTTCCCATTATTTAAGAAGGGCAAAAAATCAGATCTGGGAAATTTCAGACCTGTAAGCTTAACATCAGTTGTGTGCAAACTATTTGAGGGTTTACTAAGAGATACTATACAAGACTTCATAGTAGAAAATAATCTTATTTCTCAGCAAGTCAGCATCAGCATCTGTTTACTAAGGACAGGTCCTGTTTGACTAACATGCTCAGCTTTTATGAGGTAGTGAACGCTAATGTGGATATTGGGAATGCTGTAGATGTGATATACTTGGACTTTGCAAAGGCCTTCGACACTGTTCCACACAAAAGTCTGGTGCAGAAGTTGAGGATGCAAGGACTGGGGAAGAGTCTGTGTGCATGGATAGGGGACTGTCAAATGGACAGAAATCAAAGAGTTGGGGTCAATGGAACTTATTAAAAATAGGTGACTGATAGCATTGGGGTCCCCCAGGGGTCAGTACTGGGTCCAGTGCTCTTCAATTTATTTATTAATGACCTAGTAGATGCAGTAGAAAGCAATGTTGCTATTTTTGCAGATACAACATTTTGCAGAATCATCAACTCTCAAGAGGATAGTGACATATTGCAGCAGGGTCTAAATAGGATGGCTATATGGGCACATACCGTATATACTCGTGTATAAGCAGACCCGAGTATAAGCCGACCCCCCAACTTTCCCCTTAAAAAACTGGATAAAATGTTTGATCTGAGTATAAGCCAGGGGTAGGAAATGCTACAACAACGGAGCAATCACCCACCAGCCGCCAAATACCATTGTAAGCATGTACACAGTTTCGGTCTTCAGACACACTAAAATAACCTCAGGAGGACAAGGATTCCACTCTCCAGTTCCCAAAGATATTTGGCATATTTTTTATAAATAAATCAGATTCTGTATTGCAAAGTCCAGCAAAGTATGCAGGCTGGATCATCTCCCATTATAAGTATGCTGCCAAACATCTCTCACTGTAATGTTCAGTAAGCAGTGGCTGGATAGTGTAATGGTTAAGGGCTCTGCCTCTGACACAGGAGACCTGGGTTCAAATCTCGGCTCTGCGTGTTCAGTAAGCCAGCACCTATTTCAGTAAGGAGTTTCTTGGGCAAGTCTCCTTAACACTGCTACTGCCTACTGAGTGCACTCTAGTGGCTGCCTCGCAAGCGCTTTCAGTCCGACAGGAGAAAGGCGCTATACAAATACTGCAATTATCATTATTATTATAAGCACTAAATCAGTGATTTAGGCTTCTTGCACACCAAGACGTTGCATTAGGTGGCACGTTAAGGTCGCATAACGTGCACCTAACACAACGTATGGTGCTGCAAGAGCCGACGGTAGAGTGAGCCGCGTTAGGCGGCTCGAGTCCTATAATGTCTCCCAGAGTGGCGCTGATTGGCCAGCGGGACCACGTGATGCGGAGCGAGACACTCCGCATCACGTGGTCCCGCCGGCCAATCAGCGCCCGCCAGTGCAGTGAATATTAAGTAGCCATGTGCGCGGCTACTGTAGCTGGCTCTCCCCGCCTCCTCCGCCCCCCACTGCGCATGTGCAAACAGTCTAACGCGGCTATAGCCGCTCCAACGCCGTAGCATGCTGCACTTTGCACAGAACGTGCAGCGTTACATGTAACGCAACGTGGGCTGTGTGAACAGCCCACTTGTGTTACATTGCTGTGCGTTGGGGGAGCGTTACAGGCGCACGTACGTCTTGGTGTGTAAGCAGCCTTAATCATACAGCCATTTAATGTGACCCTAGAAAAAGAAAAATCTCACACTGCACACAAACACAAATTCATATTAGTGTATAGTAAGTACTTCAGGCTTACTGTATAGGTCTATGTATACTGGTATGTCCCATATATGCACCCCAGCATATGCAGTACAGCACAGTGGCAGGGAGAAAGGCCCGTGGGAAGCTTAAAAACTGCATAGATCGATCCGCTCTGGTGGCAGGCAGCTGGCAGGGAGAAAGACTCGGAGGTGACTCGACCCCCACTTTTGGTCCACTTTTTGTGGTCCAAAAACTTGGCTTATACTCAAGTATATACGGTAAATGGCAGATAAAATTTAATGTTGAAAAATGTAAAGTCATGCATTTTGGTCATACCAATGGTCTAGCACCATACAAAATAAACGAGATACAGATGGGTACAAACTTGGAGAAAGACTTAGGAGTACTCATCGAAAACAAATTAAATAATCTTATTCAATGCCAAGCTGCTGCAGCTGAAGCTAATACAATTTTGGGATGTATTGAACGGGAAATAAAAACTCAGTATATTAGCATAATATATTGCCCCTGTTTAACTCTCTAGTAAGGCCACATTTGGAATATGGAATTCTGTTCTGGGCACCACATTACAGGAAAGATATTGCAGTTTTAGAGCAGGTGCAGAGACGAGCAACACAATTGATACGAGGGTTGGAAGGTCTCAATTACCAAGAAAGGTTAGATAAACTGGGTTTATTTAGTCTGGAGAGGTGAACTAATTAATATGTATAAATACATAAAAGCTTGGCGGATGATCTTTTTTGTCCCTAGGCTTTTACAAAGGACTGGGGACATGATCTGTGCATGGAGGAAAAAAGTTTTAACCATTTATTTAGGAAAGGGTGCTTTACAGTAAGAGTGATTACAATGTGGAATGCATTGCCACAGGAAGTATTTATGGCAAATTCTATATCTGCATTTAAAGGGGGCTTAGATGCTTTCCTTGCTTTGAAATTATAATTACTTGGTAATGCCCAGTGGTTTTGATCCAGGGATTTTATCTGATTGCCTTCTGGAGTCGAGAGGGATTTTTTTTCTCTTTTGGGGCTAATTGGATCATACCTTGTAAGGGTTTTTCGCCTTTCTTTGGATCAACAGGGATATGCAAAGGGAGCAGGTAGGTGTACTGTACTTTATTTTCTGTTTGAACTCGATGGACGTATGTCTTTTTTCAACCCAAATAACTATGTAACTCTGATCCCTTATGCTGGAGATGCAAGCAACAGGTGGGCACTCTTTCAAATTATTGGCTAGAGGTCCATAAATATATCAAACTTATGAAAGGGGGAAGCCAGTCACTGATCCGTCTTTTTACTTGTTGCATAATACTAAAAAAAAACACTAAGACGTTAAAGCGCTCTCTTATGAATCTTATTTACGCAGCTTGTACTGTATATGAATAGCTAGACACTGGAAATCTACTCAAGCTCCAATGATTATGAAATGGGTGCATGAACTCAAATGTATTCACTCTATGGAATCCCTTATTGCTCCCCTGCATAAGAATTAGGAGCAATGCTCACATACCTTCCTAGCATAGCTTGAGTTCCTAGAGTCTGATTACGATAAAACCCTGGCTGCTTCTAATCCAAATGATGGATCTCGTTAATTTATCTTCTACTCCTGGCACGTATTTTGTGCATGATACCCCTATGAACCTGGTCCATATGTTTTGGAGTTGAGTTGGGCTTTCTGGCCTCCTGGTCCAAGCATCTTTGTTTCTTTGCTGTCTCTTTTCTTCACCCTTTTTTTCTTTAATTCTCATATGTCTTCTTTGTCCTACATTCTTCTTTTTTTTTGTATATTGCGAAACCCTTTTTTATTGTCACATGCTGAGATAATTTGACTTTAACATGATATGCCCTTTTTGACCATCCTTGCCAGTTTGAGGGGCCTGGTTGTGTGTTCCTGTTGGGCCCTAGGTCTCTCAAATTGTTGTAGGATATGGTTGTTTTGCACAAGAGGGCAGACACGTGTGTTTGGATCTCAGGGCCTGCGAGAGGGGGCAACTTCCCCTCAAATAAATGTCTTGCCCCCTCATAGTTCCCGGGGCAGAGCAGCAGGGAGGGCGCAGCAGCTGGTGATAGCATAAAAGCGGGCATATTTACAACCCACTGTCCGTGATCCCCGCAGCCTCTTCCTCTCCCAGGCGTCTGTTCTCTGCCCACTCCAATTGGACCGCAGGAACCGGAAGTAAGAAAAGGCACTTGACTCCCCGCTCCCTGCCCGCCTGGCTACTTTTACCCCCGCTCCCCAACTGGCTACCTATACCTAGCTACTTATGCTGGGACACCTACCTATGTGCCTAGCTACCTACTACTGGGGCATCAACTTACTTTGCCTAGCTGGGACACCTACCTATGCCTAGCTACCTATTGGGGCACCTATCTATGCCTAGCTATATATTGGGGCACCTACCTATGCCTAGCTACCTACAGGGGTACCTACCTATGCCTAGCTACCTATACTTGGACACCTACCTATGCCTAGCTATCTACTGAGGCACCTACTTATGCTATTCCTAGCTACCTATACTGGGACACCTACCTATTACCCTTCTCCCCACCTAAAGTCTGTCGCCCTCCTCCCCACCCAGTCAGTGTCGCCCCCCTCCCCACCCAGTGTCACCATCCTCCCTTCCAGTCAATGTCATCCTCCTTCTGCCCAGTGTCAGCCTCACAGCCGCATCCAGTGTCACTTTCCCACCCTACTCAGCAGCTCCATCCCACCAGTACCCAGTGAGCCAGAACATTTAATTAAATTATGTCTGAGGTAACATTTGATGCATTTTATATGTGTATGTGCATTTTTCATGTGTGGGCGGTAATGTTTACTGAATTTTAACATGCGTGGAAGGTAATATTTGCCTCGTTTCCCATTTGCTGCATTTCATATGTCAAAAGTAATGTTTGCCTCATTGCATGAGTTTGGGAAATCATTTGTTGCATTTCATTTGTCGGAAGTAGGGGTTGTTGCATATCATGTGTCGGAAGTAGGGGTTGTTGCATTTCATGTGTCAGAGGTAATGGTTCTTGTATGTCATGTGTCGGAAGTAATAGTTCTTGCATTTCATGTGTCGGAGGTAATAATTCTTGCATTTCTGGTGTCAGAGGTAATTGTTCTTGCATTTCATATGTCGTAGATGACGGTTGTTGTATTTTATGTGTTGTAGAGGTAATGGTTCTTGCATTTCATGTGTCGGAAGTAATGGGTCTTGCAATGCCGCCTCTTACGTGTTACATTACAGTTAGCCCTGCCCACATGACGTCATGACCACACACATTTTTTTTCCGCCGCGGCACACAAAGTGTGCCGCACTAGCATTACTGAAAAAATGTGCCCAAACATGATGCCCCCTTCACATTTCTGACTGC
This sequence comes from Hyperolius riggenbachi, assembly GCF_040937935.1. NCBI lineage: Eukaryota > Metazoa > Chordata > Amphibia > Anura > Hyperoliidae > Hyperolius > Hyperolius riggenbachi. The sequence continues at coordinate 173,673,055 of NC_090652.1, read as the reverse complement.
CCCCTCATATGTGCCTTTCTAGAACCGGCCCTGTTGGATCTATTCCTCAGCATTTGACACTCTTATTGGCCATATTAACTGGATTATATTTGCCTTAACTTGTTGCAATACTGCAATTTTTTCTTTTGTATTTTGTTCTTCTACTTGATACTCCTATAGCACTGGTCGCTATAGGATGCTGTATTTTATGTATATGGTATTCAACTTGCCACTGAATACTTGCACGTTTCACTGTCTTTGTATGAAAATAAAATAAAGAGTGTTTTTTTTAAAAAAAGAGTAGTTCTAGCAGGACCCATCTGTCTGACCTCACCGCATATACTGTATACAGTCATGGCCGAAATTGTTGGCAGCCTAGAAATTTTCCAGAAAATCAAGTATTTCTCACAGAAAAGTATTGCGGTAACATGTTTTGCTATACACGTTTATTCCTTTTGTGTGTATTGGAACAAAACAAAAAAGAGGGACGAAAAAAGCAAATTGGACATAATTTCACACAAAACTTCAAAAAATGGGCTGAACAAAATTATTGGCATCCTTTCAAAATTGTGCATAAATAAGATTGTTTCAAGTATGTGATGCTCCTTTAACCTTTTCGGGACCGCGTGCATTAGATTCTACGCCGCACTTGTGGCTGTTCTAGCCTGATGCGGCGTAGAATCTACGCCGGCCCGCAATTTCCGCTCCCAACGCGATCGTGCGCACCCGGAGGGGGAGATTAAGCTGTCATATGACAGCCGACATCTCCCCCGAGTGATCAGCAGCCATCGCGTATGGCTGCTGATCACGTGATCACTACGGCATACAGCTCATGAAAACCCAAAATTCCTATCTCAAAAACTTAGCATATCATCAAAAGGTTCTCTAAACAAGCTATTAACCTAATCATCTGAATCAACTAATTAACTCTAAACACCTGCAAAAGATTCCTGAGGCTTTTAAAAACTCCCAGCCTGGTTCATTACTCAAAACCGCAATCATGGGTAAGACTGCCAACCTGACTGCTGTCCAGAAGGCCATCATTGACACCCTCAAGCAAGAGGGTAAGACACAGAAAGAAATCTCTGAACGAATAGGCTGTTCCCAGAGAGCTGTATCAAGGCACCTCATTGGGAAGTCTGTGGGAAGGAAAAAGTGTGGCAGAAAACGAGAAGAGATGACCAGACCCTGAGGAAGATTGTGGAGAAGGACCGATTTCAGACCTTGGGGGACCTGCGGAAGCAGTGGACTGAGTCTGGAATAGAAACATCCAGAGCCAACCGTGTACAGGCGTGTGCAGGAAATGGGCTACAGGTGCCGCATTCCCCAGGTCAAGCCACTTTTGAACCAGAAACGGCGGCATAAGCGCCTGACCAGGGCTACAGAGAAGCAGCACTGGACTGTTGCTCAGTGGTCCAAAGTACTTTTTTCGGATAAAAGCAACTTTTGCATGCCATTCAAGGTGCCAGAGTCTGGAGGAAGACTGGTGAGAGGGAAATGCCAAAATGCCTGAAGTCCAGTGTCAAGTACCCACAGTCAGTGATGGTCTGGGGTGCCATGTCAGCTGCTGGTGTTGGTCCACTGTGTTTTATCAAGGGAAGGGTCAATGCAGCTAGCTATCAGGAGATTTTGGAGTACTTCATGCCTCCATCTGCTGAAAAGCTTTATGGAGATGAAGATTTCATTTTTCAGCACATCCTGGCACCTGCTCACAGTGCCAAAACCACTGGTATTTACCATGGTATTACTGTGCTCAATTGACCTGCCAACTCTCCTGACCTGAACCCCATAGAGAATCTGTGGGATATTGTGAAGAGAAAGTTGAGGGACACAAGACCCAACACTCTGGATGAGCTTAAGGCCGCTATCGAAGCATCCTGGGCCTCCATAACACCTGAGCATTGAAGCAGTCATTTCTGAAAAAGGATTCCCGACCAAGTATTGAGTGCATAACTGAACATAATTATTTAAAGGTTGACTTTTTTTGTTTTAAAAACACTTTTCTTTTATTGGTCGGAGGAAAATGCTAATTTTTTGAGATAGGAATTTGGGGTTTTAATGAGCTGTATGCCAAAATCATCAATATTAAAACAATAAAACGCTTGAACTACTTCAGTTGTGTGTAATGAATCTAAAATATACGAAAGTCTAAAGCCGCATCTACACACGTAGATGCGGCCGCGATGCTCCTTATCAATCGAGCCGCTGATGCAGCTCGATTGATAAGATCCAACAGGACGGATCTTGCTTCCGCCGATTCCCTGCTCACTCCCCGCGAGGGGACAATGGCAGGGAATCGAGCGGAAGATAAGCGGCGCCGGCGGGGACGAGCGGGGAATCGAATGCGGCGGGCACGCGCGGGTACGCGGAAGAGGCGATCCGGCGGCTAATTGAGCCGCCGGATCGCAGCCTCATCTACGCGTGTAGATGAGGCTTAATGTTTATCAGTACATTACAGAAAATAATGAACTTTATCACAATATGCTAATTTTTTGAGAAGGACCTGTATTGGTAACATTGCCAGTATTCTACTATTGGCATTTATTGGCACCCACATTTTCAGGCACCTTTTATTTAAATGTATGCTATTTTCCCATGTCCATCCTCAGCTCTGCACCACGCTAATGTAGGGAGTAGTATTAAGGCTTGCAAAGCTGAAATCCCTGAACTTAGCCACGGTTAACATTAAGGGCCCGTTTCCACTTGTGCGGTGCAGAATCGTCGCGGATGCCCCGCTGACGAATTCGCATGCAGGAGCTATATCGTATGCGAATTTTACCTCAAATTCGCATACGATTTCGCATAGGTTAGTGTGTATGCGAATTTAACCATGTCAGTGCCTGTGTGCTTCTACATTGCTTTCATGCGAAATCCTATGTGAATTTGCGGTAAAATTCGCATACCAAAACCGCATGCGATTTTCCTATTAAATACATTGTATGCGATTCGCATAGCGGTGTGCGGTATGCGAATTCTGCGGGGTCTACCGTGCAGATTTTTTCTGCACAGAAAATTGCTCAGAAATCCTGACAAGTGGAAACAGGCCCATCCACTTGTATTGTCTATGCGAATCTGCATGCAGGAAACGCATGCAGATTTGCTCTAGTGCAAACAGGCCCTAATTTTATAGTGTGGTTTTGTCTGTCTCTCATGTGTAACAGAATTGTTTGTTTGTTTTAAACAGATTTTACTTGTTTTTTTTATATACAGTACATCAAATATTCCATCAAACAATCTTGTCTGTCTGAATATTACAACTACGAGGAGTTGCCCTTAACAAGTCGGGTCTCCTTGCAAAATACACAGATGAGCTTATCAATGGGTGATCAATAAACAATAACATACCGCACCCCCTTGTCATCTCTGGTAACTTTGTGAAAACCTCTAATATAATGATGAAATCTCCAACATTCCCAGTGTGCCCTGGAGTAGTTCTATATTGTACCATTCAGTATATTTGAAATGCTCCATTAGCTCATTAATCTCCTTTCTGGTGTATGTTGAAAGTGTAAAAGGGGTCCATTTTTTGAAGAAGCTTTTTTCTATTTTTTTATCCTACTGATAAAATACCGTAGATGCAAACTTCTCTTTAAAATCCCACACTGAAGGAGTGCTTGAATAGATCCACCTGTTAAAGATCACTTTTCTAGAAGCGATGATAATAAGGTATGCCATTTTACTCCGAACTTTGGTTCAGTGGAGGATGATAGAGAGGAACCAGGATTATAGTAGATAACCAATAGCAACAATGGAGAGGCATCCAGCTGGCGTACATGGATATACGCCGCCTTTCACTTTGGCGCAGAGTGAGCCGAATTATAGCTCACCCTGCTGCCGCACAAATTCTGAGCTAGACAAGTAGCATAGGAGGAGCACCACAAAACTGAACAACAGTCAGTGTGCCACGGTCTTCGTCCCAGTGTCCCTTGGGACGCACAAACACCAACTTTCTCCAAGGAGACTGGCACCACTTAAGCAGAATAGTATTTAAGCTCTTTTATTGCATACAAAGTGGCAGTACAATGACAGTCGCTGTTTCGGGCCTATCCCTTTATCAAATTGGCTACTGCAATTTGATAAAGGGCTAGGCCTGAAACAGCGACTGTCATTGTACTGCCACTTTGTATGCAATAAAAGAGCTTAAATACTATTCTGCTTAAGTGGTGACGGTCTCCTTGGAGAAAGTTGGCACAAATTCTGAGCGGCGTTAATTAGTATTCCCCCTCCGCTTCAAAGCAACTCAGAGGGAGAAGTAATTTGGGGTCCAGCGATCGCTGGAACCCCAAATTTCCCTTGCACAGTCATAGACATAATTAAATGATGTCTTTGGTGGCACCCAGATCAGGTGCAGCGCAGGTTAGTGTGCACGTCGAAATGACCTGCTTCGTCCAGCTGTACCTCACATACGCTCTTAACTTATAACACCACCTATTTTTTTTTTTTTTATTGTAAACAGATCATTATTAATGGATTTCTTCCTGTGAGTGAAGACAGCAGCTCAACTTTTTCATCAAGTTGTGAAAGGAGTTTTATCTTCATAAATCAACGACCCGTTCATCAAAAAGAAATACTGAAGGTAAAAAGTGAAGTTATTTTCATTACTTTACTCTCTCTTATTCATGTATTTTTACAATGTTTATCATAGCTACATGCAAATTTCTTATCACCTGAGCATTGCTAAGGATAATAGCCATTCGTCTGAGCATTGCTCCTACCTGCCAGGAAATTTCAAAGGCCGCATTCACACTGGAAATAGCAAAACTCTAGCAAAATTGCTAGCATTTTGCAAAGCGATTTTCCTGTGATTTTTCACGGTATGGAAAGTGATTTTGGAGCGATTGCGTTTTGCAATTTTTTAACATTACAACTCAGTCCCTCAAAAACGACAAAAAAAAAATGCTGCATGCACTGTGTTTGTGATTTCATCAAATCGCTAATCACCAGGGATCGCTGCAGTGAGAACACTGCCATACACTTTACATTGCAGTAACGCTTTTCAAAACACTCATGATCGCCACCAATTAAAAGTGCTGCTGAAATCGCTAGTAAACCGCTCCAGTATAAATGGGGCCAAAGTGATTTTTTTAGTGCTGTGGAGCTGACTTTAAGCATCACAGCACTACTACCTCACTCCTGTTTAATTCTCTTTTCTTCCAGTCACCAACACTACAATTCTAGGCACCTGAAACTCTCCTGACAGCAGCCAAACTCACCAGTACAATGCCAGGCACACTGATACACTCTTGATGTCCACTGCTCCACACCACTATGGTGTTGAGTGTCCGAATAATGTCCTGACCTGAAGCCGCTAGTAAAATATTCTCAATTGTCAATCTCTACAAATAGAACCAATGTGTCTGAAAGTGCCTTCAATTGCTGATCATAACACCCAGAGATTAAAGTAATGCTATCCAAAGCATTTACTTGCATGCACCATGCCAACAATATTCAAGATAGAAACTAATCAAAAAAAGAATTGGCTCTTGGGAGCATGCAAATTGAAATAAGCTTTATTGTCAAAGCATCATTAAAAAGCTCACAGAAATTCGCAATCACAGAAATTCGCACATTCGCGCAGAGGCTGCAGTCCTCTGCAGTGATCGATGCCCTTTTCAAAAGTAATACGGTTCTTTGGGAGCTCCCTAATTAGTTCCTGAATAGCAAAGGGTAGAATTCAGATAACAATTGCAGAAAATGGATCACGAAAGTAATTGATCATGCTGCTCAGCTATGTGGGTAGAGGGTATCAGGGTATCAGCCGTGATCTGCTGCAATCAAGGTAAATCATGGCAATCAAGGTAAATTTCGGCACCTGATTAGGTAGTGATTTTAAATAATCCTGGGCTCCGGGGCTTGCAGAAAGACAAATAGCGGCATTGCATTGTGGAGTAGCAGCATTGAATTGTGGAAATGCAAATAGCAGTATTGCATTTCGGAATAGCGCCATTGCATTGCGGGAATACTTGCAGAAATGAAAATAGAGCCATTGCATTGCGGAATAGCTGCTATTTGCATTTTCGCAAGCCCCAGTGCTGAAATTGCAAATCACTACCGTTAATCAGCTGTCTCCAGGCATCGAATGCATATTGCAGACATTATAAAAGCCGCGATTTGAGGTGAAGAATGTACATTTTGGCACTTAAAATTGTCCCTCGTCGTGTCCAAATTTCCTTTCTTTGCCGCTATTTGCAGCTTTTATAATAGGTGCCTATGGTGGCTCCATTTTTTCCGAAAGGGCTCCTGCGCCCTTTTCTCCTGCTTCAGTGGGTGTGTCTCTTTCACCAGCCTCACAAGGAAATTTGGATCCTAGAAGGGGGGGCCTTATGCTGATTTTGCTGGGGGTCCGGTATTCGTTGCTGCACCCCGGCTCAATGGACAAGGTTTCAGCCAGAAACACCATCTCTAGTGTGCTCTTCTGGATGGGAAGGTAGTGTACTTTCATTCTTTTACTGCTTATAATGATGCACATTTGAAACTCTCGAGGCCCACATAAAATGGCAAGATGGGGCCGCATTTGGCCCACGGGCCTTGATTTTGACAACTGTGAACTAGCGAGATTAAAACAGAATATTATATTATTGATTTTGATGTGACCCTGAAATGGCTGTTATCTTGCAGGGAAGGCTGAGTATGCTGTCCAACCAATATGCCGGTAGGTGGACCATGTGTACTCATAAAGGAATTGGCCCATCTACGTAAGCCACTCCATGAGGAAGCCTAGAAGTACCGGGCGAAATTAGTCGGCAATCTCTTTGCCGCAAGAGGCCCGCTTTGATCATTAGCTTCTCTCTGCCCGCAGCGTAGAAGCTGGAGCTAGCCTTGTGATTGCGGAATTCTGTGGCTTACGGCAATGGTGATGGCGGCTGCCTAAACTAACTGAGTTGCTTCCAGCAGCTAGCGGAACATCGGTCATACATACATGGAGAAACAAGGAGAAGTTTTGAAACAGGATGATGCCATGTATTGACTAACTAAGGCCTCTTAGTCTGACAGTCCTCAGGACTGTCAGAAAGTGGACGGAGGAAGCCAAGCTGCAGCTGACGGTCTGTTTTGAGTGCACTGACTGGGATGCCCTCGCATCACCCTGCGTGGAGAAATGGACAGAGAATGTCACCTCCTACATCAGCTTCTGTGAGGAGCTGTGCATTCCCACAAAGTCCTTCAGGGACTACCCTAACAACAAGCCATGGTTCAATGGCAAGCTGCGCCGGCTCCGGAAAATCAAAGAGGCAGCACACAAGTCTGGAACGCCAGACGAGTTTAAAGTAGCCAGATACACCCTCAAGCGCGAACTTAGTGCTGCAAAGAAGGAATACTCGAACAAGCTGGGCCACAGCCTCCGGTCAAACAACACACGGGAAGTTTGGCGAGGCCTTAGAGCTGCCACTAACCTCAAACCTCCCCCTCAACAAGCGCCCCCAAGCCTCGATCTAGCCGAAAGACTCAACGAATTCTACTGTAGGTTTGAACTCCAACCCATCCCTTCAGGAAACCAGGCGACCACCCCCGGAGTACCCCAGGCCCTTGCATCCACTCCCAGAACAGACTGTGTCTTCCCAGCACCAATCGCAATCCAGGTGTCTGATGTACACAAGCACCTCCGGAAGCTGAACCCCAGGAAAGCCTCCGGCCCGGATGGAGTGTCTTCTATGTGCCTGAAAACCTGTGCTAGCCAGCTGGCCCCTGTACTGACCTCTATATTCCAGAAATCCCTGTCGGTAGGCATAGTACCCTCCTGCCTCAAAAGGTCCACCATCATTCCGGTGCCCAAAAAACCAGGAGTAATGGATCTCAACAACTACAGACCCGTGGCCCTTACTCCAACTGTTATGAAGATTTTCGAAAAACTAATCCTCAAGCACCTGAAAGACTCTACTGATGCTCTCCTAGATCCACTTCAATTCGCATACAGAGCAAACAGGTCCATAGAGGATGCCATCAACACCAGCCTGGCATTCATCATGGAACATCTGGACAGACCAAACACCTACGCCAGGCTCCTCTTCCTAGACTTCAGCTCTGCTTTTAATACAATCTGCCCGAACATCCTGCACGACAACCTAGCGCGACTAGGGATTGATCTTACGCTGTGTGCTTGGGTCAAGGACTTCCTCACTAACAGGACGCAACAAGTCAAACTCGGCAGCTGCCTCTCCCGAGTGAGGACCACAAATATTGGTGCCCCCCAAGGATGCGTACTGTCTCCGATCCTTTTCTCCCTGTATACAAACAGCTGTACCCCTACTGCCGACCGTGTTAAGGTCATCAAATTCGCAGATGACACTACCATCCTTGGCCTCATCGACAGTGATGACGAACGGGCCTACCGCAGCGAGGTCGAGCGTATCTGCAACTGGTGTAAGGACAACAATCTCGTCCTAAACGCAGCAAAGACTGTCGAATTGGTTGTGGACTTCAGAAAGCGCCTCCCCCCTCTAAATCCGGTCTACATCGAAGGCACCGAAGTCACAAGAGTATCAAGTGTCCGCTTTCTGGGCACCACCATCACCAATGACTTGAGATGGAGCGAAAACACCACTAAATGCCAAAAGAAGGCTCAGCAACGGCTGTTCTTCCTAAGACAACTAAGGAAGTTTGGTATGCCGCAGGAGCTGTTGTCAAGTTTCTACACGGCAACCATCGAGTCTATCCTTTGCTCCTCCATCATCGTTTGGTACGGTGGAGCCACGTCTAGTGACAAGTACAAGCTACAAAGGGTCATAAATGCCGCGGAAAAGATTATTGGTACTCCCTTACCACCACTGGACCTCCTCTACGAATCCAGGATGAGAACCAGGGCAAACAGGATCACGAATGATCCTCGCCACCCCGGCAGTCACTTCTTCAACCGCATGCGCTCAGGCCGTCGCTACAGATCTATTCCCGCCAAAACTTCCAGGCACAGAAACTCCTTCTACCCTCAAGCAGTGCTCCTTCTGAACTCCAACTGTACTCGTGCACAGCACACAGCGTAGCCCCCTAGGATGACTGTCACCTAGGCCAAAATAGCTTGTATAGTCTTATTTTATGTTTGCTCATTGCATGTTTGCTGTTTTTGTTTTGTTTTTTGCACTACTATGGTCAATGACTTTCTGTTTGTAAATTTCTTCTCTCTTTATTTTCTCCCTGCACTATGCACTTGTACTATACTACATGCCGATGTGTACCACAAACAATTCCGGGTGCGGCAACCACCGCACTTGGCGAAATAAATATGATTCTGATTCTGATTCTGATTCTGATTCTCTTTCACAGAGGGACGTTGCGTTTGATGCGACATTAAGGTCGCATAACTTGCCACTAATGCAACGCATTGAAAGACTATAACTTCGACGTTATAGTACATTATTTAGTCCTGCGTTTGGTGCGCCGTTTTCGTCGCACAGTGATGGAATGAAAACAGCGCATGCGTTACATGTAAAAGAAAAAGAAACATTACTGAGCATGTACAACACACATAACGCAGCAAATGTATTTCTAAACGCACAGCATGCAGCACTTTCTAAATATTGCTACACGTTACACACAACGTAACGTGTGCACTGTGAATGTCGCACAGACTTTGTATTGCTGTGCGTTAGTCTGCGTTGGAACATTTTCTAACGTGCGACTTTAACGTCGCACTGTGAAAGAGGCCTTAAAGTTTATTTTGGCTCATAGGCCTTCTTTAGACTTCGTTCCAGTATACTGACAAGATGTTATACAGCTTATATAGTCTGGACATTCGAAGGAGAAACATTCTTTTGCAAACATAAATAAATGTCATTAGATGCCTTAATTACAACATCAGAAGGGTCTCACAGGGATGCTAGCTAATATATGACAAATACTGTAGATAAGACTACTTGTTTGCTTAAACATCACATGCAAAGCAGAAATGTTCCTTCTTAAAACAGAAGGTATTTGTGATTATTCAGGTTGCAGTGTGCATCTGAGGTGTCCCACAGTTCATCACTGCTGAATATGCAATTTGCCCTTTTGTTGTCCCTGAAAGCTTAACACCCCTCTAGAACAGATAGAATGCAATGATGTCCACTTCTTAATTTTACATAGCCACAATAATCCAACATGGATACAGACTGTTTGATCCTCATCAGTGCATGGCATTAATTAAAGTGGCTCTATGGGTTAGGACTTGAAACACCCAGAGTTTGCCCTACAAGCTCATGGTTAACCAGAACTCCTAAGAATGTGTAAGATTCCAAAAAGGGTCAAAATGTCCTCTTACTAAAATTCGATGTACAATTAACTAGTTGACACATCATTGCATTCCAGTGGTTCTGGAGGTGTGTTTAACTTTCAGGGACAGCCAGGGCCGGATTTGTACTTTTTACCGCCCAAGGCCACTGTCACTAGCCGCCCCCCTTCAGTACAGGTTGCGAGATGCCCCCTCCCCCCTTCTCTCTAGTATAGGTAGCCTGATGACTCCCCAGTATAGGTAGCCAGATGACTCCTCCCCTTCCCTCTAGTATATGTAACCAGATGACTCCTCCTCCCTTTCCCTCTAGTATAGGTAGCCTGATGACTCCCCAGTAATAGGTAGCTAGATGACCCCTCTCCCCTTGCCCTCCAGTATAGGGAGCCACATGACTCCCTTAATCCCTCCTTTTCCCTCCAGTATAGGTAGCCAGATGACTCCCTTAATCCCTCCTTTTCCCACGCCCCTTTCAGTATAGGTAGCCAGTTCTCCTTCCCACCACAGCAGCCATCAGTGTCACTCGTCTCTCAGCTTGTCTCTAGTGCCGAAGCTTCCTCTTCCTTTCCATCTTCAATGCTGCCCAAGTCCATAGCCGTCGGCTCCAATGCAAACGGGCACAGAGAGCAAGGTACACAGGCGGCTAGCAGCAGAGTACCATGGTCAGGCGCTCCCCTGAGCTCCCTGCATTGCAGCATTTGCAAGCTTGCAAATGTTGCACCAGTTTAGCCTGCTGCTTTGGTGCCCTTGCTCCTGTGGTGCCCTGGGGACAGCAAAGGAGTGATTTGCATATTAAGTAGTAATGCACTGTGGGACACTTCAGATGCAAACTCCAACCTGAATAATCACAAATACTTTGTTTTAAGAAGGCAAATTTCTGTTTCAAATAGCATTTTAGTAAGAGTGCTTTTTGGTCCTTTTCAACCCTTTACACATTTCTAGGAGTTCTGGTTCATCATGAGCTTGCTGGGCCACCTTTAACTTTAACTACTATACGACAATTGGCGTCAAGTCCTGGGGCTGCGGTTTCCCAGGGAACGCCGCACGCATGCGCGATTGTTCCCTGCCACTTCACGGAACGGAGTTTCGTGATTAGCCTGCTAGCCGCCGATCGCGGCTAGCAGGCTGCTTGTAAACGAAAGGGGAAAGAATTCCCCTTTGTTTACATTCGTACAGCGCTGCCGGTGGCCACAGCTCTGTATGAGATCGGCGATCCCCGGCCTCTGATTGGCTGGGGATCGCCGTCCTCTCATAGGCTGATGCCTATGAGAGGAGGTAGCAGGTCGGATCGCTGTCCTGGTCAATTGTACAGTAAGAGGGGAGGAGGGAAGGAGAGGAAGGGGGACAGCGGCTATGATAGCCTCTACGAGGCTGAAGAAAAAAAAAAAAACAACAGTGACTGTGGTGATCGGACCCCTCCGGCAGCATGTCCCCTTAGGGACAAAAACAGGAGGTGAGTCCGATTGCCATATTCCTTACCTGGGCTGTGCAGGAGGCTGAAAAGCCTGCACAGCCCAGTAGTGAAAAAATGTGCCTGGTCTTTAGGGGGGTTTAAGACTGCTGTTGTCAAGTGGTTAAACAGCACCTACCACTGACTCCAGGTGATGAGGAGTCATCGTGAAACCAGAGTTCAAGTGTGATTTAGGCAGGTTACATACACTATTTGTAATAGGCTAAAAAGATTTGTGGCATTTAAAACCCATCTTACCAGCACAAGAAATACAACGAATTGTGGCATTAAAAACCATCTTACTAGTACACAAAATAATTGATAACAAGAATTGTGGCATTAAAAACGCATTGTACCAGCACTAGAAGTTAGAATCCTTGTTTAACCCGTTCAGGACCGGCCACCTAACCCCCCTTAAGGACTAGGCACTTTTGCATGGGGGGAGGGGGGGGGGGCTATAGGGGAGTCAGGCAGCCGGATCCTGCTTGGGCTTGCTGGGTTGTTAAATCGCAAAGCTTTCTGCTTTTTTCCACATGACACACGTTTGCATACAGTACATGCCGCCACAAACGCAGAAATCGGGAAACATTTACGCAAAAACCTATGCATTAAACACAAACGAAAAAGCCAGCAAAGACTCAGGAATCGCAAGGGGAAATGTCCCTGCAAGTGTGTTCCCTGCCTTAAAGTACGGGGGCATGTAAATTGTAAAATCATGCACGTTTTGTCGTCCATGGCAAAACACGCACAAGCGCATACAAATGTGTCTAGTGTAATCCCTACCTAAAATTCTGTGTGTTTTTATTGCACGGCTTTCTGCTTTTTTTCTGCATGACGCACACATTTGCATACAGCACATGATGCCGCAAACACAGAAATGCTTAAACGTTCATGGAAAACATTTGCGTTAAACATTAACGCAAAAGCCGACAGAGACCCAGAAATCGCAGGGGTAAACAACCCTACAAGTGTGTTCCCTGTGTTAAAGAGCACGTGTGGGAGTGTGCACTTGCTGAAGCAGGTGCGTGTGCACTGTAGAATTGTGCCTGTTTTGCCGTCCTTGGCAAAACGCGCACAAATGCGTCTAGTGTGTTCCCTGCCTAAAGGGAACCTTAACTAAACTAATAAAGAGTTTCACTTACCTGGGGCTTCTACCAGCCCCCTGCAGCCGTCCCGTACCCGCAACATCCTGGAACTCTGGTCCGCAGTGGCTTAGTTTCGATTCCAGTGGCAGAGCCACTTGCCAGTGCCTGCACGGCCCCGGCCACGCACCTTATCGATCATGCTCCCGCCTCCAGGAGTGTCTTGCGCATGCGCAGTAGGAGAAAGTATTGTACTGCATATGTACAGAATGCTCCCGGGGGATGATCCCATTCTAGTTTTCAGAATGGTAGCATTAATGACATGTATCAAATGTTCTGTCACTTCAAGTGTTAAAAAATATGTATATCTGAGTAGGTCTGGGTCTCTAGTTTTCAGAATGGTGACATTTATGGCTTTTCTTGACTGTTCAGACGCTCCATGGGCTTTGCTAAGAAATAATTACTGTATTACTTTTGGTGCAAAAAATGGCCTTGAAAAATCAATTGGTGCTGCTCATGGTTAACAGTGTATTGCATGGCCAAAAAGCTATCTGATTATATATATACGGTATAATTTGGATCGTGACAAGCCAAATAATAGAATTTGGGGTGTTTGAGATCTGAGGTCTATGACATTTGTATTTTTTTCCCTGCAAACTGAATGAGAAGCAAAACAATTGTTATTTTCATATACTTTGTACCAAAATAAAACACTTGTAAAAAAAAAAAAAGTGACAGAATTGAAAAGAGAATACATAAATAGTTACTTTAGGGCCTCCGGTTTTTAAATATGTATGCCATGAGGGTGTATTACTTTTATTTTTGCTAATAAGGGTTTGTAATCATCTGTAGTGTGCAATGGGAAACGAAAACCACAACATAGAAAAAATACACCTTAAATTCCAAATAATATATTGTCACTATGCTTTATACTAGGGACATAATTCAAACCTTGTGATAACCAGGACAAATAGGCAGATAAAATGTGTGGGTTTTATGTATGGTAGCATTGTTTATTTTAAAACTATAGGGGATGGAATGTTTTTTTTCCTTGTTTTTCCCTCTAAAATGCATAGAAAGTAAAGTAATTACTGAAAACAAATGTCACCCTCAAAAAGCCTAATTTGTGCCTATTGAAAAAGTTATTGGCAAATGAAAGGGAAGAGCACTAACAGGTGAAAATTGCTCTGGTCCGTTAGGGTAAAAACACTTGGGGGTGAAAAGTGGTCAAACTGTTTTCCTGTAAGCAAAAATGTGTGAACTATGGGAGATCGGTGTATTTATTTATTTTTTGCTGTGAATATTGAAGCTGTGTTGGTTCGTACATTGGTTCAAAACTGAAGATGAAGATTTTAACAAGAATTCTAACTTCTTGTTCTTGTACAATGAATGTAAAAGCCACAATTCTTATTTTTTATTTTGTGTGCTGATAACATGGTTTTTAATGACACAATTTGTTTTATTTCTAGTGCTGTTGAAATAAGTTTTAAATGCCACAATTCTTTTAGCCTATTACAAATAGTGTATGTACTCTGTCTAAGTTACATTTGAACTTTTTACGAGGTCTCCTCATCACCCGGAATCTGTGGTATGTGATATTTAAAAGAGAACCCGAGGTGGGTTTCTGCAATCAATATAGGACACAGAGGCACATTCTGCATACTATCACCAGCCTCTGTGTCTTTATACTGTACCCCCTGCAGCCCCCCGTGCTCTGCTGTCCCCCTTATAAAAACCGCCACGCTACTGACACACAGATTGCCGCTAGCTGGCTGTTTACATTGATGCTGCCGCTCACCGCCGCTCCCCCGCCTCCTGTATATCGCGGCTCCCCGCCTGCGTCCCTTCTCTCCCCCCCTCCGTAAGCTTCCTCCAATTGGCTTATGGAGGCGGGGAGGATGGGGACGCAGGCGGGGAGCCGCGATATACAGGAGGCACAGGAGCGGCGTGAGTGGCAGCATCAGTGTACGACAATCTGTGTCGGTAGCGTGGCGGTTTTTATAAGGGGGACAGCAGAGCACTGGGGACACAGTATACGGACACAGAGGCTGGTGAAAGTATGCAGAATGTGCATCTGTGTCCTATATTGATTGCAGAAACCAACCTCAGGTGTTCCTTGAGCAAACAAGTGGTCTTATCTACTGTATTTATCATAAATTAGCTAGCATTCCTGTGAGACCTTCCTGATGTTATAGAATCAGAATCTTTATTATCGCCAAGCATGACTGGGTTGTGCCCGGAATTGTGCTTGGCACGTACAGGGTACTGATACAGGATATAGATACAGATACAGGACAAATCAAGCAGTCAGAAAGGAACACAACATTATACCAGATGCAGAGAGAGACAATGTAGCATAATTTACAACACAAAAACTCCCAAAAACAACCAAAAAAAAGTCAGCTTGAGCTAGAGCGCCGTCTATCTATGTGTACAATACAATAATACAATACAATAACATTTCTATAGCGCTTTTCTCCCATAGGACTCAAAGCGCTTAGGCTCTCTCAGATTCAGTAATTAGTAGGATGAAGTATTCACACAACAAAAGTTATATTTCTGCAAATGCCAGACTGAACAGGTGGGTTTTAAGGCTGGATTTAAACACGTCCAGGGATGGGGCTGTCCTGATCTGTTGAGGTAAGGAGTTCCAAAACGTAGGGGCAGCATGACAGAAGGCTCTGGGACCAAAAGTTTCCAAGTGGACTCTGGGTATGACTAGATTATTAGAACCTGTGGATCTGAGAATGCGGGGATTGCTATGCAGCTGTAACATATCTTTCATGTATCCAGGGCCTAGATTATTCAGGGATTTAAATGTCAGAAGGCCGATCTTGAATAGGACCCTCCATTCTATAGGTAGCCAGTGAAGGGAATGCAGGACTGGCGTTATGTGGCAGTGACGGGGTTGGTTGGTTAGCAGTCTGGCAGCAGTATTCTGTATCAGCTGTAGGCGGTACAAGACCTTTTTTGGAAGGCCATTGTAGAGAGCATTGCAGTAGTCCAGTCGGGATGTGATGAAGGCGTGGACTAAGGTTGGCAGATCTTCTGGGGGTATGAGGTGCTTGATTTTTGCAATGTTCTTCAGGTGAAAATAGGATGATTTCACCACAGCAGAGATTTGAGTTCTGAAGTTTAAGTCCCCATCAATTAGAACTCCCAGGCTACGCACATGATCAGAGCTGCGTAGATCCGTGCCTCCTATTCCCAGTGGTGAAGACTGCAAGTTAAGTTGTTTTGTTATCATGCTCTGCCCTCCAATCAGAAGGACTTCAGTTTTGTCTGCATTTAGTTTCAGCCAGTTGTCATTCATCCATTTCTGTAGTTCACGTAAGCAGGCGTTTATAGTTAGGGTCTGTCACACCAGGCTTGAAGGAAAGATATAGTTGGGTGTCGTCTGCATAGCAGTGGTATGTCAGGCCATGTTTTTGGATTCGTTTTCCCAACGGTAGCATGTAAATCGTGAAAAGCAGGGGAGAGAGAATTGAGCCCTGGGGCACCCCATACTTAAGTGTTACAGGGGTGGACAGGAAGGGCCCCATAGACACTTTGTGGGTTCTGCCACTCAAGAAGGATTGGAACCACTGAAGTACTATGCCATCAATGCCGCAGTATTCCTGTAGCCTGTTTATCAAGATGTCATGGTCAACTGTGTCAAAGGCTGCAGAAAGGTCTAGCAGTATGAGGATCGAGCACTCTCCTCTGTCTCTTGCCATGAGCAGGTGGTTGCATATTTGGATGAGGGCAGTTTCAGTGCTGTGGTGTTTCCTGAAGCCAGACTGGAATGGGTCATAACTGTTATTTTGTAGGATTCTGGCTTCTAGCTGGAGGTATACAGCTTTTTCAATTAGCTTGCCCAGAAAGGGGAGGTTAGAGACAGGTCTGTAGCTGGTCATTGCATCTGGGTCCAGGGAGGGTTTTTTGAGGAGAGGCCTCACTCTATGTGTAGAGTGCCTCAGTGCCGGCATGGTGTTTTGGTGTGGGCATGGGCAGTTACTTGGAGAGAGTTCATCCCCACAGTTATAGTTAAGGCATCTAATTACATTTGGTTAATAAACAATAGAAACCGTGTTGCACCAGAAATTATAAAATAAAAGGATTTGTAGCAGTAACCAGCCTGTCACCGAAACCAGAATTGGCTGCCGGCGGGGGACAGGAGCATCTGATGGAGACTGCGTGGGCACCGGACAGCTGCAGGGGGCTGGTGGAAGCCCCAGGTGAGTAAAACTCATTTTTTTTGCATGACTTAAGTGGTCCTTTAATAAATCATCTGATTTGCAATCATTTGAATAAATATTCAATAAATGTATTGGCAAGTATCAAAGAACAATGTTTCTCCTTTGAATGTCCAGTATATATAAGCTGTCTCTTAACTTTTTGACAGTGTACAGGAACAAAGTCTGAAGAAGGATTATTGCCTGAAAGCTTAAAGGGAAGGTTCAGGGACTGTTTAAAAAAAATAAAAATCCGCATCCACTTACCTGGGGCTTACTCCAGCCCGTGGCAGGCAGGAGGTGCCCTCGGCGCCGCCCCGCAGGCTGCTGGTGGTCTCCGGTGGCCGACCCAACCTGGCCAGGCCGGCGGCCAGGTCGGGCTCCTTCCGCGTTCCAAAATGCGCCTCACGGCGGCGCGCTGACGTCATCGGACGTCCTCCGGGCTTTTCTGCGCAGGCTCAGTAGTTCTGGCCAGGTCGGGTCGGAGACCACTGGCAGCCTGCGGGGCGGCGCCGAGGGAACCTCCTGCCTGCCACGGGCTGGAGGAAGCCCCAGGTAAGTGGATGCGGATTTTCATTTTTTTTAAACAGTCCCTGAACCTTCCCTTTAAATTTTTTTTTTTTTATACCTCTAAGTTAGCAAGTAAATGGTTTCATCCTGATTCAAAATGTCTTGATTTTACTGAAGGCTAACATGATACAACACTCTACATACTGTACAGTGGGATGCAAAAGTTTGGGCAACCTTGTTAATCATCATGATTTTCCTGTATAAATCGTTGGTTGTTACGATAAAAAAATGTCATATAGGAGACAAACACAGCGATATTTGAGAAGTGAAATGAAGTTTAATGGATTTTTTTTTATTTCAAAAGGTTTTTATTGGAACCAAATAGCAGGTAAACATAGTATTACAACAGTATTATTGATCAAAGGGTTAATCAGCAAAACAGTCTTTTTGCAAAGAGAAAGTTGAAGAGCAAACATCAATTAACAGGAACATGTAATAGTCAACTTAACTTTGGTTTTTAAACTATAGTTTTAGATATTTAAACATAAAGTGGAGACAGTATGAATATATTCTAATTTCTAATTTCCTTCTTGGTATTAGAGGAATTCTATGTTAAGGTCGATGATTTAGGGTATTCCTTTTGGTTCCTTTTCCCCCTTCCTCTCCCCCACCCTCCTTTTTTATGAGCCCCTCCCATCCCCTACCCTTTCCCCCTTCCCCCCTCCCCTTTTTGCTGCTCCTTACCCAATCCCCCATAGAGGTGTCAACAGTCAAGTAACTGAGATGTAAGGGCTTACTTATTGTCTAAGTTCTTGTATCACTTCTAAAGTTCAATAAGAAATGGAAGCCTCAAAATAACTGCATGTTATTGGAACATCAATTTCCCTTCTGCCGACTCTTGATATATGTGCCATAGTAGCCAGGAGTTTGCGTGTGAAAGGGGTCTATTAGATGATTCCTGAGCATACTTCTCCATTTGTTCAATGTAGTTCATTTCTTTTTCCCAGTCTTTTATGGTGGGAGTAATTGTGGATTTCCAAAATTTCGGTATGACTAGCCGAGCTGCCGTTAGAAAGTGACGTAGAAGAGATTTTTTATACTTTTTAATTGGCATTGGTAGCATCAGTAGGAGCATCGACTCAGGTGAATCATCCAATATATACCCCAAACAATCTAAAGTTATTTTACATATCTTGGCCCAGAAGGGTCTAATCAACCCACAAGAGTGCCATATATGTACCATAGTGCCGACCTCCAATTGACATCTCCAACAGAGTGGTGTGACATCTGGACATATTTTGTGCATGACTTGCGGGGTTTTGTACCAACGTGATAAAATCTTAAATGCATTTTCTTTACCTCTACCCGAAATAGAGGCCTTGGTGGTAAATAGGAATGCTTTGTCCCACATTTTATCAGGGAATACTTTGTTAAGTTCGTTATGCCATCTAGAGATGTATGTAGGTCTAGTATCATAGGTTATCTCTAAAAGTAGCTGGTAATATAAAGATATTGCTTTCTTATCTGGTGGATTAATAAATAGCAGAATCTCAAAATCTGTCAGATCTCTGGACTCATATCCCCCCTTCAGACATTGCCTAAGGAAATGAGATAGCTGAAGGTATTCATAAAGTGGGAGGGAGTCACATTCTCCTAGAGATATCAAGTCTTGTCTGGTAGGTATAGATCCAGTACTTAGTAGATTTTTTATTTTGAGAGTAGGGCCTAGCCTTTGTCTGATTATGAAAGAGTGGCTAAATCCTGGTAGAAACAAATAGTTATTCCACACAGGCATTATAGGGCTGAGATATGTAGACACTCTGTGCAAGCAAATGAGATTATCCCATAGTGATAGTGTTGTCTGTGTAATTGATGGCCAGTACCTAGCTATTGAATTCCTAACTGTTTTATTTATCCATATCGCTGATCTAAGGCCCTTCTTTGCTAGTTCATTTTCTATAAGCACCCATTGTTTAGTCCCAATTTCCCAATCTTTGATTCTAGTTAAATGAGTAGCTAGTTGATATATTTTAGGGTTGGGAAGTGCCAACCCCCCATTTTCCTTTAGTTTATATAGAGTTTTAATAGCAATTCTAGGACGGCGTCCTTTCCATATAAATGTGGACCATAGAGCAGTTACCTGCTTGAAAAATTTCCCCGGAATACGTATAGGCAATGTCTGGAGGGGGTACAGAAGCCTGGGCATGAGATTCATTTTTATTATGTTTATGCGCCCTGTCCATGAATGTAAGGCACCCTCCCACTGTTGTAGGTCGATTATAAATTTGCCCATGAGTGTTTGAAAATTTTCTTGAAATAATTTGGAGTGATCTTTGCTAAGTTTTAATCCCAGGTAGATAATGTAATCCTCTTTCCATTTAAAAGGAAAGGATTTCTGAAGCCTATTACTGGTTGATTTATTGATAGAAATATTAAGGATCTCACTTTTGGTGGCATTGATCTTAAAGTTGCTGTACTCTCCAAATTCCTTCATGACTGCCAAAGCATTAGGTAAAGAGACAGAGGGGTTGGTAATGTACAACAAGAGATCATCTGCAAAAATAGAGAGCTTATACTGCACATCACCAACCCTAATACCCTGAATATCTAAATTATTCCTCAGTGCTATAGCCAGATGCTCCATTGAAAGAATGTAAAGTAGAGGGGATAGCGGGCAGCCTTGTCGAGTGCCATTGTGGATTGTGACAGTATCAGAAAGCAGGCCATTGATTTTGAGCTGGGCCAGTGGCTTATCATAGAGTGCAAATATACTATCAGAAAACCTAAGACCCGGAGAAAGCCCCATTTGTGCTAAAGAGCTTTTCAGAAAACGCCATGAGAGCCTATCAAAGGCCTTTTCCGCATCGACTGATAATAAGAGGGCTGGTATATGCGACCTTTTAACAAAATTGGATAGCAACAAGGTTTTAATTGTGTTGTCCCTGGCTTCTCTTCCAGGGACAAACCCTACTTGATCAAGGTGAATTACTTCAGGGATAATCACCATAAGTCTTGTAGCTAAGATTTTGGCAAAATTTTTTAGATCTACATTAATTAATGAGATTGGTCTATAATTAGTATTGAGGGAGGCATCTTTTCCGGGTTTTAGGATGACCGAGATATGTGCTAGTTTAACCTCTGAAGGCAGTGGAGTATCTGGTCCAATATGGTTGAATGCTGCTATGAAAAGTGATGTAAGGCTGTTTTTATATTTTTTAAAGTATTCTACAGAGAATCCGTCTGGTCCTGCTGCTTTTCCTGATTTCAGGGCTCCAACAGCTATCAGAAATTCGTCGTCAGATATGGGAGCGTTAAGGGCATCAATTTGCTCTTGTGAGAGGGATGGTAGTTTATGTTTGATTAAGTATTCTTTAAGTGAATCATCTGATATTTCTTTATTTGGCAGGTTATACAAATCTGAATAATATTCATGAAACACCTTAGCTATCTTTTCTGAGGTATACACTTTATTTTTATTTTTATCCAGAATGGATGGGATGTAAGTTAAAGCACGTTTTATTCTAAGGGATCTTGCCAGCATTTTGCCACATTTATTAGCGTGTTCATAAATGAGTCCTTTATATCTCATCAAGTTATCTAACCGAGCAAGCTCTAATATTTGTTTTAACTTATTACGGGTCTCTTGTATTTCAGAGAGGAGTTGTGGGTTAAGAGACTGCTTATGTAATTGTTCTAGTCTATGGATTTCCGTTAGAAGGAGTTTAATACCTGCAGCTTTCTCTTTCTTCCTTTTAGCCTCCTGCTGGATAAATACACCTCTCAAAACACATTTGTGGGCGAACCATTGCGAGATTGGAGAGACATCTGGGCTTTGAACATTATGGTCCAAGTAGTTCTGTATAGCTTGCGAGATACGTGGCTCAGTTTCTGGATCATGCAACAAGGAATTATTTAGCTTCCGATTGAAACCTGTTGATGGAGAACCCGGAATTCTAAATTTCAAGAAAACGGGTGAATGGTCAGACCATAGTTGATTACCTATATGAGAGGTAACCTTCCATGAGAGCAGAGTGTGAGAAATTAAAAACATATCAATACGGCTGTAGCATTTATGAGGATTCGAGTAGAAGGTATAGTCTTTAGTGTTGGGGTGGGTAATTCTCCATATGTCTACCAATTGTTGTTCAAATAACCTTCTTTTGAGGCTTTTAATTTTCCTGTAGGGGATACTAGACGTACCTCTGGAGTTATCCAGGGCAGGCTGGAGCGTTAAATTTATGTCTCCTCCCAGTATAACTCTTCCTTGGCTAAATAATTCCAACTGATTTAAGATTAGACATAAAGACTGAGTTTGGTCCGCGTTGGGGAGGTATACATTAGCTAATGTTAAAAAAACTGCATTCAGGCGGATGTTGACAAAAATAAATCGCCCCTGAGGGTCTATTTTGGTATCTAGTATTTCTACTGGGCATGTTTTGTGGAAGGCTATAGCAACTCCACGGGTTTTACCCCCCCTATAATTACCCAGAATCCATTTATTATAGTAGCGATTATGTGAGAGATCAGGAGCCTTACCTTCTAAGAAATGTGTTTCCTGCAATAATATTATCTTAGCTCTTTCCTTGTGGCATCGATACAGAACGTGAGCTCGTTTAGACGGTTCATTCAGCCCATTAACATTAATTGAGCATAGTTTGACTGTCATTAGGATATATTACAATAAATCTCACAGAGATTATGGGGATTCTTATGAAGGAGCAGCAGATCCCTTACCCAGTACCCCATTAAAGCTATCCAGCTATAATCCCCCCTCCCCCGGTCTCTCTGCAAGGTCATGAAAAACACAACCAAACAGAGAGAGTGGCAAAACACCACTACAGTCTATATAACCACCAGAAGACCGTTTCCACTTACTTTTGGGAAATGTGATTAGCGATGACCCAGCTCTCCCCCTCCCGCCCCCCACCCCAGCATCCAGCATATTATACTTTGATAGAGTGCAAAACAGTAACTAGTAATATAGAAAGGTATTTAGATAGCTTTAGAAGATGTGGCGGTAGATGGCACACCACTACACATATCAAATAACTATAACAGGCATCTAATTTTCAGCATTGTAAGCAAAAGGCATTGCCCTCAACCGGCTCCGTGGGAGAGCAAATACCTATAAACATAGATTTGTTATTAGATGCATAAAAGACACACCACTTAAGTTCACTGCCTATTGATATAAGCAGAAGGTCTTTAGTCGTGCAGTTGGTGGTCATATACTTAGCCGGCAAGATACCGGACCTTTCACAAACGAGGAAAGAAAGATAGAAAAGAAAAAAAAAAAAAAAGTGAAAAAGGAGTGCGTCCCAGCCTATGGTAAGGCAGTTATCTGCAGTAGCAAATGATTAAAGCTTAACAGATATGCAACTGTTTACGAAAGAAAAGGGGATTAATAAACTTGCGTAGAAGAGTGAAGGTTTTTTCATCAGTCATCCTCCATGTTGTCTCTCTGACGTCTTCTAGAGTTAGGAGTGCGTACTTTCTGCCATTTTTCACGCTGTGGTAAAGGTGTGACGGCTTTTTGTATAGGCCAGTCTGGGAGCTCAACCGTGTCAACCGAGAGAAATTTACAGATTTTGTCGAGATCTTGCGGAGTTTGGAACGTGACTGAGTCCCCATCTTTTTTAATTATAATGCGGAATGGGAAACCCCATGCATATGTACCGTCCGCTTCACGGATAGCATCCAACAACGGTTTAACGGCTCTGCGTAGCTGCAAAGTATATGTGGATAGGTCAGGGAAAAATAAAATATTAGCGCCATCAAAATCTAAGGATTTTTTAAGCCTGGCAGCAGACATGATTTCTTCCTTGACAGAGTGTAGGTGGATACGACAGATCACGTCTCTAGGAACATTAGGCCTACCCGGACCGAACGCTCTGTGGGCTCGGTCAATCGCAATGACGCAGTCATCACTTCTTTCCAGGAGCATCCTAAAAATGCCTTGCAGTGACGGGATCAAATCCTCCTGTCCAGTGGCTTCTGGTATGCCTCGTACCCGTATATTGTTCCGCCTGCTGCGGTTTTCTAGGTCATCCATTTTAAACACGTGTTCGTGTAAGGCCTTGTCTTGCTCCTTAGATTTAGTGACCAATGACGATACTGTGGCTTTTAATTCCTCTTGCGCCTGCTCTAGGGCCTCCACCCTGCCTCCCACCTCGCTCAAGTCTGACCTCACCTCTGCGATGTCTCTCTTGTAGGCTGATTCTATGCGCTGTGCAAAGGCCTCAAAGTCTCTTTTGGACGGAATAGAACGCAATAGGGTTTTGATATCGATCTCTTCCTCACCTTCAGAGCCTTCAGGCGATGAGTTTGTGCAGGTGAACTTGGAGGGAGGAGGGGAGCGGTCTCTCTGTGAGCTGTAGGCCTCCGAGTGGGGTGGCGTCATGGCGTCTGGGCCTTCGGTCTGCTTACTCGCGCGGGAGCCTGTGCGGCGAAAATAGGATCCGATTTGCGAGTTGGATGACTCTCCCGTTCTCTTGTCCTTCTTACTTTTGCCCCCCATGGTGGCTGGGACTAGTTAGTTTATGCTGGAAGTGCTGGGAAGTGGGGCACAGAGGCAGCGAGAGCGGAGCTTCTCTTACATGCGACCAGCCGCGGTCATCGCCAAGCCACGCCCCGAAGTTTAATGGATTTACAGAAAGTGTGCAATAATTGTTTAAACAAAATATCAGCAGGTGCATAAATTTGGGCACCACAAAAAAGAAATGAAATCAATATTTAGTAGATCCTCCTTTTGCAGAAATTACTGCCTCTAAACGCTTCCTTTAGGTTCCAATGAGAGTCTGGTTGAAGGTATTTTAGACCATTCCTCTTTACAAAACATCTCTAGTTCATTCAGGTTTGATGGCTTCCGAGCAGGGACAGCTCTCTTTAACTCACACCACATATTTTAAATGATATTCAGGTCTGAGGACTGAGATGGCCATTCCAGAACGTTGCACTTGTTCCTCTGCATGAATGCCTGGATTTTGAGCAGTGTTTAGGGTCGCTTTCTTGTTGAAAGATCCAGCCCCAGCGCAGCTTCGTCTTTGTCACTGATTCCTAGACATTGGTCTCCAGAATCAGCTGATACTGAGTGGAATCCAAGCGTCCCTCAACTTTGACAAGATTCCCAGTTCCTGCACTGGCCACACAGCCCCACAGCATGATGGAACCACTACCTTATTTTACTGTAGGTAGCAGGTGTTTTTCTTGGAATGCGGTGTTTTTTCCTCTATGCAGTACACCTCTTGTTATGCCCAAATAACTAAATTTTAGTTTCATCAGTCCACAGCACCTTATTCCAAAAATGAAACTGGCTTGTCCAAATGTGCTTTAGCTTACCTCAAGCTGCTGTGGGCGGAGAAATGGCTTACTCTGCATCATTCTCGCATACAGCATCTCCTTGTGTAAAGTGGGCCAAATGGTTGAACAATGCACAGTGACTCCATCTGCAGCAAGATGATGTTGTAGGTCTTTGGTGCTGGTCTGTGGGTTGACTCTGACTGATTTCACCATTTGTTGCTTCTGTCTATCTGAGATTTTTCTTGATCTGCCACTTCGAGCCCTAACTTAAACTGAGCCTGTGGTCTTCCATTTCCTCGATATGTTCCTAACTATGGAAACAGACAGCTGAAATCTCTGAGACAGATTTCTGCATCCTACCCTAAACCATGATGGTGAATAATCTTTGTCTTAGGGTCATTTGAGAGTTGTTTTGAGATCTCCCATGTTGCTACTCTTCAGAGAAAATTAAAAGAGGAGGGAAACTTAGAACGTACCCTCTTAAATACTCTCTTATAATTGGATTCACCTGTGTATGAAGGTCAGCGGTCACTGAGCTTACCAAGCCAATTTGAGTTCCAATAATTCGTTCTAAAGATTTTGAAATCAATAAAATGACAGCCGTGCTTAAATTTATGCACCTGCCTTATTTTATTTAAAGAGAACCCGAGGTGGGAATTACTTTTACTATTGGGGCACAGAGGCTGGTTGTGCGCACTAAGACCAGCCTCTGTTGCCCCATCGTGTGCCTCCATGTCCCCCCTGCTTGCTGCTATACCCCCCGCATTGCTGGCTGTGTCGCCAGCTCAATGTTTACCTTGCGCTGTCAGTCAGCGCCGCTCCCCCGCCTCCTCCGCATCGGCGCCACCCGCCGCGTCACTTCCCTCCTATTAGCGGGAGGGAAGGGACACGGGCGGGTGCGCCGATGCGGAGGAGGCAGGGGAGCAGCGCTGACTGACAGCGCAAGGTAAACATTGAGCTGGCGACACGCTGCGTGTCGCCAGCAATGCGGGGGGTATAGCGGCGAGCAGGGGGGACATGGAGGCACACGATGGGGCAACAGAGGCTGGTCTTAGTGCGCACAACCAGCCTCTGTGCCCCAATAGTAAAAGTAATTCCCACCTCGGGTTCTCTTTAAACAATTATTGCGCACTTTCTGCACATCCAATAAACTTAATTTCACCTCTCAAATATCACTGTGTGTGTCTCCTATATGATATATTGAAGTGACATTTTTTATCATAGCAACCAATGATTTACACTATACAGACAAAATCATGACAATTAACAAGGTTGCCCAGACTTTCGCATCCCACTGTACATAGAGAGAGAGAAGGGGGCCCCCTACTTATCCAAATGACCCGCAGTGATCACTGGTGACACATAGGACATCTACCCATGTGAATACAGGACTGCAGTCTGATCTCCTAGTTTGTTGGACTTTCATGCGGTTAGTTGACTATGGGTCATGCTGATGTGCTAAGGCTTGCTGACTTTGCTAAAGTATTCCAGCTGCTTATGATGGATGCATAAGCGCATGACTGCACTACATCCTGCATATCAATCTTTTGAATTCAATATAGAAACTGTTCCTTGTCTCTTTCTACAACTGATGAGAGGTCACTTTTGGGATATCCCTGTGTGGTTGATTGGGCCCATATGTGTGTGTCTGCCTTGGCTTAGGGTGGCTAACTGTGCATCGGAATGTTTGACACAACAGCACTATCGGGTTTAATTCTATGTAATGGTCTCTACGTTTTTTTTCTGCTTTGCTGCCCTCAATAATTTGTATCTGTGAAAATAAATCAGTTTTTGTACACTACACATCGACTTTATACACAATTTTTATGGGGTAAATACTGTAGTGTATCGACCAGGGCTCCATATCCTTTATTAGTGACTGAATTGAATTTTTGTTTAAAGGTTCGACACATTTTTCCACTTTTCCCCTATTCCCTTAAAGAGAACCCGAGGTGGGATTTAATTATGTTACTGGGGCACAGAGGCTGGTTGTGCACACTAAGACCAGCCTCTGTTGCCCCATGGTGTGCCTCCATGTCCCCCCTGCGCGCCGCTATACCCCCGCAGTGCTGGCGACACACAGCGTGTCGCCAGCACAATGTTTACCTAAGCGCTCTCTGTCAGCGCCGTTCCCCCGCCTCCTCCGCATCGGCGCTACCAGCCCGTGTCCCTTCCCTCCCGCTGATAGGAGGGAAGTGACGCGGGCGGGTAGCGCCGAGGCGGGGGAGCGGCGCTGACTGACAGCGCAGAGGTAAACATTGTGCTGGCGACGCGCTGCGTTTAGCCAGCACTGCGGGGGGTATAGCGGCGCGCAGGGGGGACATGGAGGCACACCATGGTATTGGTGGCTCTGCATGCTAACTTGGAGAGGTTACACTGTCAAAAACCTGAGCGGTTCTTGCCTTTTTCATGATTGCTAACTCAGTAAAGGACCAGCCTTTAAGGCGTTGCTATCATATAAATCCGGCATAGCGGGGTCTGAACCCTCTATAACAGTAATTATAGATTGACGGTATACCTTGAAATGAATTAGAGCATGGAGTATATGATTTTATATAAAAAATTGTTTATCATACAGCATATGTACAAAATATGAACAGTTCCAAGTAGTGTTTCCTTCTAACAGTACTCCATCATGGCCTTTATATCCAAGCAATCATCAAAAGTAGTCTCATCTGTATTAATAGCTGTGCATATAATAGCTGTGCAAAACTTGTAGTAATTTTCTTAAAGAAGTAGCATAAAAAATAGCTTCTAAAAAAAACTTCTTGCTAACATCTTAACAAAACTTAATGCTGAAAAATTAATAAAGTAAATCAACAGAATATTAAGCATATTACCCCTTCTCTGTCATCTCTTCAGCATCTAGAACCACGTGTGGGAAGGTAGCTTCAGCCTCGTTTTTCTTCAGGAGATTGTTGGGCTTCTGCAAACTATGAGCTTTCAGCTGCTACTTTTATAGTGATTGGATGCAGTATGGCTGCCCAATCTGGAATTTCCCTGAATCCCAGGTTCTGATTGGCTAAAGCTTCTGTGCGTTAATGCTGTATCATGTTTTGAATACCTAAATCATAATATTATTGTTTATAAATTCTGATTATGTCATTTCTGATGCAGTTGATTAAAAATGGACGTCACCAGCCATCTTGTCTGCTGGTTGACTTTTTTGCCCCAGACATTTGGACTTTAAAACAATAACAATGTCATTTATGACGCATTTCTGATAATGTTAATTAGTTTGGAATGTGTGTTCTTTCCCAAACAAGAAATAGGACATGTTGACCCAAACAATCTGTGAATTACAGATATAGTAATGTAATGCTTATTGAAGTACACAGGAGTTCTAATATACTCATTTAAATGTAAAGCTTATTATATAATTATTCATAAAACAATTAATCATATAAGATATAACTGCATATTCATCTTAATAGTATAAAATCCTGTTCTATATATTTGTCTTTCTGATGAAGAAATAAATATAATACTTTCACCCGGAAGATGTCACTATTTCATCATGTAAATATCAAGCTGTATTACTAATATTTTATAAGACTATCAATCAGCCAGGTGACATAATTGTCCTAAATATGGGACAATAGAAAAAACCCTGTAAAACTCTATTGACATTCCAGAATTTTTGATAAGACCTCCAAACCCAAACAACACATCTAATGTGTTTTGAAACTTTCACTGCAGCATCCAGCATTTAAATGTATTTCAAAGTATTACATTATATTATATAGGGTTTAACAATAACTATTTCTTTCTTTAGGACTATATTGATTAGTAATATTTAGATTAATAATATTTATGTGTAATAACTGAGCAAAATGTATATATAAGATGGCTGCAGTAATGTGAGTTTAATTTTGCTTTTCTGTCTGCACATATAACCTTGACATTTGAAAGATGCTTGTAGCATAACAAAGAATGTTTTGGCTTCTAAACTAAAATAATCCAATTATGAGTTTCACTGCCTGGAATATGCTGAGATGTCACAGAGCAATATCTTAAAAAGTACTCTAACTTTACAGTTTACAATGAAATTTTGCATAGAACATTAAAACTTAAAACATACACATATGACAGCTTTACCTGCATAAATAAATCGCTAGAATTCTGACAACACTTTTAGGACAGACCCTTTCATTGTTTTTGTGTAAGCTGTTCATTACTTGGTGAGATTCAGAGCAACCATGGCCATTAGACTGACAGAGGAAATGGAATTGGAGATACAGGAGGTATTCTCTAGAAGTACGGTAGAGGAAGAACCACGTAGTGGCAATGAGTCTGATGGTGCTTAATGACTAAGAACGAACTTAATGACACTGAAGCGAAAATATGATATAATGAATTGTGTGGTTTGCAGAGCTAATGACCGTTTCAACTTCTCTTCTCACTGAACCTTACACAAAGCTTTCTCTCACTGTTTCTATAATGTATAGTGCTATACAAATCAGTGACCAATTTGGTTGTGGAACTCAGAGAAGCTCTTTTGCATTGATAACTGAAGTTTAACTCTTCCTGTACTGGAAACAATATATGACGTGTTTCTTTGCTATTAATGTTCTATTTCTTAGCTGTATTACACATACAATTGATTATTTCATAAGTTTATTTTCACTTCAGATTCCTGTTAAAAGCATGTTCAGAGCCTATAGGAATTTTGATAACAAATACTGTATATCATATTGTATATCATATCGAGTACAAGTCAACTAAGATATTTGACGCTCTTAAGATCACATTTTTTAATTACCAAAATATGTCTGTCCAGGAAACTCTGCACCTGATCATGCAGCCTATATAATCTTAGAGATCTTTAGAGATTCTCTCTACAGGCAGAAGAGACAAGTTGTGAAGAGTGGAACAAATCAAACTGACAACAAAGTATATGTTGTCAGTAGCAGCCAGACACCTTCATCCACTACCCAGTGTTGTTCATTGATAACTACAATTTAATGGGGCTGGCTGTAATGCACTAATGCTGTGCTGTAACCTGTGTTAAAATAGCTTTAATCTTTCTCTTCCTCTCCCTTCCGGTTACAGCAATTAAGTTGTGAGGAGATTTGGATGCCAGTATCCCGCTAATGTAATTTCTCCGCTATTAGGAGAATCCTAGCACCCAAATGTGACAGTAAGGAAAAAAAAAACATAAATCCAGGCACGTCGCCTCTAGTTAGGACATTTAAATAAGTAATTTAAGGAAAGGGAGGTGCTAAAGGGGGTGTGACCTAAAAAATAGCTAAAATCAGTAACACTTTGCACACTCTCATGCAAATGTTCAAACAAATGTATTCACAGATTCACTCATCCAGGCACCACTGTTATCCCTACATCTAAGTTAAAATCCGAGTCTTAGTTCACAAAGGAATACATTCTCTTGCTTAGTCACCTACACTGCGCAGAATTACCCAGGTAAATCTAGGTGTCCTAGCTCTGGCCTTGTAACATGCATAGTGCAGACATGCTGCATGGGGGGGTTGGCATGCGCAATTTTTACACCCTAGCCCTGGGGGCAGTTTAGCCTTGAAACTGCCCTGATTGGAGGTGAAGCTTAGCTTCCAATGGGCACTCTGCATCACGCACACAAGTGAGACATGGGGGCGGAGTCTTCTTCCAAAGTCGGCTTATACTCACCAGTGGCGTGCTGGTCTCTCATCGTGTTCCTCCGATAGTGACAGGTTCCCCGGAAAATGTTGTTGATGACACCGGAGTCACGTAGAGTCATCAACATCTGGCGACAAACTTGTTTGTTTTGATTGAATTCCATACAATAACTTGCAGGGGGTTCCGACGACAGATGGAGCACAACACAATGGGTGACACAGAACAGGTAATGAATGAATGCACACACGGGGCTACATTTATACACTGGGGGGCAGCAGCGAGGCGGCGTTCTCGGGCAATTCCCAAGAGATTTCATGTTGAAATAGATCGGGAAACAGCCTGCAGTGTAGGGGCGGCCGACAGATCTATCTCTAATTAGATTTGATAAGAGAGAGATTTGTCTCTTGGTCGAATCTACCCATCATCGCTTGATATATGGCTACCTTTACATTCGTATAGGTCAGTAACAGCGGCTGACAATGATCGCCTTGTCAGACATGTGTACAGCAACCCCCGAACGCTGTTCCACAAGTGATCCGCTCGATGGATCGTCTTGGCCAATGGCGGGCAATTTCTTTGTGAATACCGCTTGTCCGCCCACCACAGAAATCATGCGCATGCTGCTCCATTGTCCATCTGACTCCCCGCATAGCAACAGAATGGGTTGTCAGCCCCAACAGGTGACATGATTCAAAGGTGTGTGCGCATCTTAACTGACTCAGAAAAGAATGAATATATGTAGATACAACTGTTGTAGTCACACAAATATCTCAGAAACAACTATACTAAGTGACACAACAAATCATTAGTAGTGACTACTACTGCTACTAACTGTCTAAAACAGTAGCACACTTTACAGACTATTTACTAAGCTAACTCCATCACAGGCTAATTCCCCAGAACAGAACTGCTACTACTAAATGTATGAAATCCCTGTCTCTAAACTACCACTGACTATTCACTATGACTTCACCAGTGCAGTAGGCTAACTCTCTAGCTGAATCACAAAGCTGACACTTACAGGGACAATTAGTCTCAAATTAGCACAAATCAATTGCAAGTTGCAAATACACAGCACTGTTCTCTTCAACACAACCTCTCCACACAGTACTAAGTAACAGCGAGGAGTTAATCTAAATCCAAAATGGCGTCAGCCTTAAATAGAGAAGGTTGGGTCTGGAGCTCATGCAATCCAATGGAGAGGAGCCACCCAGCAACAAGTTTATATGATTCAAAAACTATAAGTATGATGGTTGGGTTCTACCTTCAAATAAGGAGAACTCGCTAAGAAGTGTCAAAGAACTTTATTACACGCACTGGACAACATGTTTCACCACTTAAGAGGGCTTCCTCAGGTCATTGACAAAGCGATCAGGAGTAGGGTCAGGGCTTGGGAGCTCATTCCTGTTGGTTGCTAGGGACATTCTTTTTGGTCTATTTTTTAATGTACTTCTGTAATGTACTTGCATTTGTAATTACGATTTGTACCCGTAGTTACGAGTGCACTCATAGTCATAATTCGTAACCGTGGTCAATTACAAACTACAATGTCATAGTGAGTAATTACGGTGATTTCAGTGGCTGGATAGTGTAATGGTTAAGGGCTCTGTCTCTGACACAGGAGACCTGGTTTTGAATCTCGGCTATACCTGTTTAATAAGCCAGCACATATTCAGTAAGGAGTCCTTAAGCTAGACTCACAAACGCTGAGACTGACTACTGAGCATGCTCTAGTGGCTGCAGCTTAACCACTACCCGCCCACTCACAGCTGTTCGCAATCGTGAAATGTGAAAATAAAAAAAAAAACACACTACACTACATTTTACATTTACTAAATTAAATAAAAATAAATTAATACCTTCATCCCCCCTCCTTTAACTCCCCCTATAGTTAACAAAATAAAAACACTTGTAAAATAAAAAAAAGAAAAAAAACAGCATTTAACCACTTAGGTCTATCTGCACGGATTTATCCGTCCAGATAGCCTGCACTACTGCTGCTGCGCCGCGCAGGCTCCTGTAACCTTCCGCTGCCGCCGAGATCAATGAATGGGAATACAGATCCCATTCATTGATCCATGTCCCCCTAGGAAAAACCGATGGCCTCTTCAGTTCCTGTAAGCAAGAGCTCTCGCTTACAGGATGAAAAATCAAAAAATCACTGTGGCCATCTTGTGGCCAAATAGTAAAACTACATCTACATACATTAAAAAAAAATAAAAATATATATATATATACAATCAATTACATTTAAAATTACCTGTGTACCTCCCCACTCCAAAAAAAAGCAAATAAATGTTTTAATAAAAAAAAAAATTACAATAAAAAAACAACAACATAAATAGTTACCTAAGGGTCTGAACTTTTTTAATATGCATGTCAAGCGAGTATATTGCTATAATTTTTTAAATTATAAGCTTGTAAATGGTGATGGACGCAAATTGAAAAAATGCATCCTTTATTTCAAAATAAAATATTGAAGCAATACATTGTTATAGGAACATCATTTAAATGGTGTAATAACCAGGAAAAAAATGGGCAAATAAAATACGTGGGTTTTAATCATGGTAGCATGTATTATTTTAAAGCTAAAATGACTATAAACTGGGAAAATGAATTTTTTCCATTTTTTCTTAATATTCCCATTAAATTGCATAAAAAAAAAAATTCTTAACAAAATGTACCACCCAAAGAAAGCCTAATTGGTAGCGGAAAAAACAAGATATAGTTCAATTAATTGTGGTAAGTAGTGATAAAGGTATTGGTGAATGAATGGCAGGTGAAAGTTGCTCAGATGCATAAGGTGAAACGTCACTGTAGGCTGAAGTGGTTAAAAAACAAAACAAAACATAAAATTGTTACGTTAGGGACTCTACGTTAGGGCTTTTCTACTATGTATGGCTTGAGGGTAAGTTACTGTTATATTTGTATATATGGGGTTGTAATTAGCGACAGATGCAAAAATGAAGAAATGCACCTTTATTTCCAAATAATTATTGTCGCCATACATTGTACTAGGGACATAATTTAAACGTTGTAATAACTAAGACAAATGGGCAAATAAAATATGTAAGTATTATTCACAATAGCATGTTTTATTTTAAAACTATAATGGCCGAAAACTGAGAAATAATTAGGTTTTTTTTTCCATTTTTGTGTTATTATTCTTGCTAAAATGCATTCAAAATAAAATAATTCTTAGCATAATGTACCACCCCAAGAAAGCCTTATTGGTGGCAAAAAAACAAGGTATAGAGCGTTGTGTTGTGACAAGATAAAGTTATTGGCAAATGAATGGAAGGAGCGCTGACAGGTGAAAATCGCTCTGGTCCGTTAGGGCAAAAACCCTTGGGGGTGAAGTGGTTAAGCGCTTTGAGTCCACCAGGAGAAAAGCGCAATATAAGTGTTATTTGTTGTGTCATATATTTTGTGAGGGCTGTAGGAATGAGTTCGCTAATGCAGTTGAGTGCATTCTGTCTGCTTTTCAACATCTGTAACATTGATCTGTTGCTGAAAAGTTGACACAACTGCATTAGAGGGCTCAGCCCTGAGTGAGAAATAAAAGCGAACCGCTTTAAAGCACTGGACAATAGGAAAATCAAAATCATGTAAGGGGAGGGAAAAGTGTATACTTAAATGGACTCCGAGCACCTCTCATGGGCATGCCTTTAAGACTCCGACCAGTATTGCAAAGTACTTAAAGGGAACCAGAGACGAAGCAACCTCATGTATTTTACCATATATATCAGTGGGAATATAAGCGACAACACCTATCCTGCTTTCTGTTTCATTCTGCACTGCACAGCTTGTTTCTTATCAGCCCTGATAAAATCCCTGACTTAGCATTCAGTCTGGCTTTGCTCAGGAATCTTTATAGCGGAGTCTTTATTTTCTGGTGTCTTTTCAAGCCGAAGCCTGCCCTCTGCTGGCTCTGCTCAGGAATCATTATAGCTGAGTCATTATAGCAAAGGCAGACTGAATGCTCAGTCGGGGATTTTATCAGGGCTGATAAGAAACAAGCTGTGCAGTGCAGAATGAAACAGAAAGCATGGTAGGTGGTTTCTCTAATGTTACCACTGATATATATGGTAAAATACATGAGGGTGCTTTGTCTCTGGTTCTCTTTCTTTAAAGATGCATACATTTCTGTAGCTTGTGCTCTACTCTTTCATTTGATGCGTGAATCGCCGTTCTACACCAAATAGTTTTTGTTCGATTTCAATTTTAAAATCGCAGCTGCCATCTTGGCTATGT
Source organism: Hyperolius riggenbachi (assembly GCF_040937935.1). NCBI lineage: Eukaryota > Metazoa > Chordata > Amphibia > Anura > Hyperoliidae > Hyperolius > Hyperolius riggenbachi. Next base: position 173,638,459 of record NC_090652.1, on the reverse strand, counting down.
TATAACTTCCGAGTCACCTCTGTCTTCTCAGTTAGAGAAGTGCGTCACTGAATGAAGCAGGAAGAGGAAGTGACACGCATGGCCATTGCAAGAGACTCCTCCAGACGGGTCACAACACGACTTTGTTGGAAGTCGTCTGTCTTAAAGGCATGCCCATGAGAGGTGCTCGGAGTATCTTTAACTCTTCCCTAGCATACTGACACCTGCCACATTCTCTGATTATATAGATCCTAGTCTGCATTCTAGCACAGTGTTGCTCAATATTATTTTACCGTGTAAGCATGCAAACCTTTGGCAGCCGTGTCCGAGTTATCTTGTGTACATAACTCAGGGCAGTGGTGCCCTGGCTGGCTATACTTTGCCTGCCAGCCCCTATATGCAAAATAGTGCAGGGATTACTTTGATATTTACCTATTCCAGGCTTTGAATCGGGTCTCTTTTTCCACCATGGAGCACCACTGTATGCAGACATCCTCCTTTGGTTCCCAGTAACATAAAATGACATGTGATGAAGACCTGAAGGAGGATGTCCACATACAGCGTGGCTTAGTGGGGGAAGAGACACAGCAAAAAATTGTTAGTTGCTTAATCAGGCTGATAACCAAATATGAGGCGCTCACAAGGCCAAGCACTGTAAAAACAGCACAGGAGATTAAGGCGCAGCCGGTGCCACCATAGACCGTAATAGGAATTACGGCTATAGCGGTGCTTAGTAAATTTGGGTGCGCTCAAAAGACAGAGCACAAATTACTACAAAAGCACTGTTATTCGGCAATAGCTGGAAGCATGAATTACATCTTTTCCCCACTATACATGACTGCCTGGAGGGGGAATGATAATTAACGCCGCCCTGCGACCAAATCTCGACGGCTGAATCGTAGGTATGCCACAAGGCTGGGCAAATAGAAAGCGAAATTTAAAGGGACATGGGCTCAAAATTTAGATCGCCAGTGGCTAACACAACATCCCAAAATAAACAAGATTGTTGGTGCGATTTATCCAACAGGCATGTTGGCAGGCACTCTGCCAGGGCCAAGGCCATCTCCTAGAGGGGTTCCTACGCTAACAGTGGATGCATCTGCATCTTACACATACAATGAGTGAATCCATTATAGGACAGTTGTCTGATATAGCATAAAAATCCTAAGAGCAAATTTACCTGAGGTCATCCACAGAGCCATGAGCACCTAACCTTGTAGGGTAGATTCTGACATGGGGGGGGGGGGGGGGGGGGGGTGTACCTCCAGCCGATTCCCCCGGGCCTATGCACAAACCAATCAATACACAGCAAATAAATGGTAGTCGCTCAATCAGGCTGATAACAATCATATGAGGAGCTCATAAGGCTGAGCAAATACACAGAGCAAAATTTAAAGGAAGCTAGGCTCAAAACTCACAGTCAGTGGCTGACACAACATCCTAAACATAAACCCCCATGCCTGTTTTTTGTTGTGTATTGTTTCAGTGCCCAGAATAGGTAACTATCAAAGTGCTCCCTGTGCTACTTTGTATATAGGGAGTGGCAGGCCGGGGAGCCAGTAAAGTACACGGCATTGCCGTGTACACAGAAATAATTAACCTCCTATTACCGCCGGAGGGCGCTGCTCAGGCCCCGCTGGGCCGATTTTGCTAATTTTTTTTTAATCATGCAGCTAGCACTTTGCTAGCTGCATGGGGGATTCGATCGCCGCCGCTACCCGACGCGAAAGGAGCCCCCCCCGCATACCCCGTGCGCAGCCTGGCCAATCAGTGCCAGGCAGCGCTGCGGGGTGGATCGGGACTCCGGATCACGTCAATGGCGACGGGGGAAGCCCTAAAGGAAATCCCGTCCAGAACGGGATTTCCGGACGGGCTAATGCGCCGGCGGCGATCGTAGGGTAGGGAGGGACGCCGCAGGGAGGGGGGAATCATGTAGCTAGGCTACATGATTTAAAAAAAAAAAAAAAAATAGTGCTGCGCTGCCACCCTGGCGATGTTGATAAAACGCCAGGGTGGTTAAAAGATAAGACTGTATTTGTCAAGTACTCCCTGTTGAAGCCCTGTTGACGGTAACATCATCTCAAATATCCCTCAACATGTATTGTTTCAGAGTACACCATAATTGTTTATGAATGTGTTTCAATCATTCCATCATGCTTTTAGTTAACCCTAGGATAGTCTATTGTCAAGCTAACATAGTTTAAATATGTCAGTGTGCCATTCACTCTGCATTTTGTATATTGACTGATCTCTCACACTGCCACGGTACAAGGATTGCAGGATTTTTTTTCTTTACCTTGAGTTCTTGAACCACAGTTCAACCAAGTCTGCACACATGTTGTAGCATCTATCTGATGCAGCAAAAATAGTTAACTGTTTAGACATTGGGAGAAGGTAGGAGGCGCCCGTGGACATATATCAGATCTTTGGCGCCCAGGATTCTGACATTATTCCCCAGGCACATCTATAGACCTGAGGAAGCGCTTTTGACTGTGAAACGCATTGTCATTTGTGCCCCAATAAAATTTGAGAAGTACTTACTACTACCTTACGAGTGAGTTTTACTGCTATAAGGTAGGAACTATAGTACCTTACTCTAACTACTGTATGATTGATACGAACCACTGATATATGTCCACGGGCGCCTCCTACCTTCTCCCAGTCCTCTATACCCCTGTACAGGGAAGCGTACACTTGGACGTTTTCCTAGTGACCAGTCTTTTGCTTGGAGTTGCGACCTCCCATACTATCAGAAGCAAGGCAGAGTGAGGACGGCACTTCCTCACAGGCGAGAAAAGTGGTTGCTTGTTTTTGGCAACCCAATCTTGTGAGTGTATTTCCTCTCGTCCTACATATACCTACAGTGTCCCTTTGATAATACACCAGATCGGGCTCCTGGTCTCCCTGTGTCCTTTTTTGTTTTGTACAAGAGCCTGCCTTATTAAGACATTGGGTTTTTTTTCCCTGATGGCAATATTGAGCCTCTTTCACTGCCTTTTAAATGTTCCAGTGCAGCCACTGGGCACTGAAAAGCTCTTGGCACATGTAGTTGGGAGGCATCCATCACCTGGAGCCACATCTGAGCATTGCTGGACTCAGGGGCGACGTGATGTGATATACCTACTGTTGGGTAACTGCAGCGGGTGTAAAATTCTGCCATTTGACTACATAAAATTGTAGCTGGAACTGGAAAGTGCTTAGAGGCACAGCCTTCAGTTGTCCACGTGATGTGAAAGAGCCCTTAGGTCTCTCTTTCACCAAAAATCACAATCCGCTTTGCAAACGTACTGCAATATGACAGTGATTTTTGCCATTTAAATAAAGTGCATTTTTAGTGACAATTTCCAATGGATTTTAAAAAAACCAGTATAGGCCAAGCACAAAAAAATGCAGCATGAAGACTGTTTGCAACTGGCCATAAATCGAAGTACATCAGTGCAAAAGTTGCAGAATGATTTCCATGTTAATCATGGTACCCCTACAATCGGCAAAACAAGAGTGCTCTGAGAATCCCATTGCAACGCTGCTGGTATAAAAGGGCCATTAGGGCCCATTCACACTGCAGCGATTAGCGGCAGTTTACCATTAATCACCAAATCCCAGTGATCGTTAGCACTTTTAAAAGCGCTAGTGCAATAATAAGTTTATGGCAGTAATCTCACTGCCGCGATCACTGACGATTTGCAGTAAGTGCAAACACACGGTGCATGCATCGCTTTTTCATGAATTTAGAGCAATTGCGATTGCAATGATAAAAAATGTGAATCACGATTAATAAAATATTGCGAAAATGTACAGTAAAAAAATATGCGTTTATCGCAAAAAAAAATTGCCGCCGCAAAAGCTAATAGATTTTCCTAGCGTTTCATGATCTCTAGTATAAATAGGCTCTTAGGGAATGTGGTGGCTGTGTTTAGGTCGGGTTAAGTGTTTGGCTGTCTGCATTGAGATGGGAACGTATAGGGTCAAACATTACTTCTAATACAATGTGCTCAATATATGAATTCGTAGGTAGCAAAAGAAAGCAGGAAGCTGAAGGCGTGCACCAGGATTAAGATTGTCTAATCGCTTACTTCCTCTGGCTATTTCCCTTGTCATCTGCTGCAGAAGTGCATCTTCAGCTTTGCTTTGTGTGCTAGTATAGTGTTTCTCAACATTTTATTCGTATGTACCCCTTTTAAAACCCTGTACTCATCAAGTACCCCCTAGCATAGTAGACATTATCACACGTACCCCTTGACAAATATATATAATCAATTATAGTACTTAATTGGTTCTAAACAATTTCCAAGCATTTAATATTGCTTTTAATTAGCTAAAATACTAACTTGGTGGTGTTTAAATGAGGTTTATCATTTTCTAAAACTCTAAATTTGTTATTCTTGGTTAAGTACATCAAGCCTGAGTACCCCCTGGAACCCTCAGAAGTATCCCCTGGGGTACGCGTACCACACGTTGAGAACCTAGGTGCTAGTAGATTGTGTAGGTGATTTTGACTGAATCCAGCTTCCTAAAAAGTTTACTATGAACTGTTGGTTCAAAAGTTGTTAGGAAGGCATTTGAAAAGTGTTTAAATGTGCATCAGTGTTCTCCCCAGAGCCTTTTAACTGGGCGGAGCACCCGGCTGGTGGTCCGTCCCCGCCCGGCTGCTGTAATCACTACTCCCTGTCTGCAGCGTATTTGCCGTTCTCCACACTCGTCCAGCACAGTGCTCAGCGGCTGTGGCATTGGAGCTGGCCGCTGTCACTCTGACACAATCTCCGCCCTCCTCAGCTCCTGACATTACAAAGCAGCAAGACCGCGGGAGCTTTGAAGGAGTCGGAGCATTCAGAGAAAGAACTGAGAGAACATGGGCTTGCTGTGTTCCCTCTGATGAGTCACTCACTGATCTGCAAGAGTAGTGCAGAGAACGGCTCTCCTCCTCCTGTCTTCCCATCATTAAGGACATTTCCCAGCACGTGCCCCAGCCTCCCCCGAATCAGAGGTCACAGCACAGAGAACAGCATGGAGCAGCGCTCGTTCATGCCAGGGAGAGCAGCAGCAGGGCAGATGGTTATCTGATAGCAGTAATGGTCCCCCAGCAAGGGAATCCTTGTGATGACTGTCAGCTGCCGTCTCTGTGCTACCGAGACAGGTATTAAACAACTTTACAGCCACTACTGCTTCCCTTCCCCCACTGCTCTGCCAGAGATGTTACATAGCTAGCTGTCCTGGACATCAGTCTGCAGACTTCCTGCAGTGTGCTGTCCACAAACAAACATTTTCTTTTCTGCATTAGTCTGTCTCCCTCTTACACATTTTTCTCTCACACACTTTCTCCCTCTTTTTTCCTTTCCTCTTTCCCAGTCCTTTTCACACACACTCTCTGTCCCTCAAAGACTATCTCCCTCCCAGACACTCACACCTATTCCTCTTCACTTCAGTTTATATTCACTTCTTCTACTGAACCCTCCTCTGTCCTCTATATACTGTATTTCCTGTATACAGTATGTATGTCTGTTTACCAGTGCTTGATTTTTTTTTAAGGGGAGAAGCCACAGCAGAAACCCCCAAGCACTTTTATTTTCCTTTGTAGTGCATGCTGTTTAGCATAGACAAACAACAAGCATGTCTACACTGGGTTTGCTACTGTGGGGATGTGTGGTTTTGGGCCTAAATTAGTCACCCTGTCTACAGCCCCTTTCTGGTATTAATCCGGCTTTGGCAGCACTTTATCGAATTGCACATCAAAACGGCACCATTCAGTGCAAGATGCCTTCCTCCATTCGCATCACTTAGTGTAATCCTCTCTCCCTATCGGAAATGCCTAGCATGATTACCTCACCAGGTAACAACCAGCGTGCTCCACCTACTCTTCTCCCCAGCATGATCCTCCCTGTCCATTCTCACCTAGTAGTAGCAGACAACATCATCCTCTTTCCCCACCCATCGTGACCATAATTTCCCACCCGGCTACTTTTTCATGCCACCCGGCTGGAAAAAAATTCTGGGGAGAACACTGCGCATTTTGTCTTAACCACCATTGGTTAACTATGCATTAGTAACCATTCCCTAAGTAAATACTGTTGTAACAAAATATATGGAGAGAGGAGAATGCCAGCGCATACCGCTAAGGCTGCATCTGAAATGACCACCAGGACAGTGTGTAGCACCTAAATAGATTTTCTGCACACTTCGCATTCAATTCAGATGCAAATCATATGCAAATCTGCTACTACTTATTATGCAAACAGGAAACTCAGGAGGAGGGGCTGGGAGCAGCTAACCTAATAGTTACATAGTTACATAGTTACAAAGTTAAGAAAAGGTGGGGGGAAAGGCTGCGCATCCCTAAACACATGCTGCAATTGAATGGTTAATCACACAGGCATACACCACCTCTGCCAGACTGAAAAATGCATGCCCTGCATCCAAGACAAATGCTAACATTTATTAAGCTAGGAGGAACTTTAGCTTCCAATATGGTTTGCATGCAAAGTATATTATACTAGACACTTGCGCCACGGTGAGGCAAACCTCCGGGCAAGTGACCTAACCTAAATTTAAAACCTTGGGAGCAGCTAAGCAAAAAGAAAATGTGTAACTTACATTTTGTTGAACAGCGAGGAGAACGCCAGCGCATACCGCTAAGGCTGCATCTGAAATGACCACCAGCTCAGTGTGTAGCACCTAAATAGATTTTCTGCACACTTCGCATTCAATTCAGATGCAAATCATATGCAAATCTGCTACTACTTATTATGCAAACAGGAAACTCAGGAGGAGGGGCTGGGAGCAGCTAACCTAATAGTTACATAGTTACAAAGTTAAGAAAAGGTGGGGGGAAAGGCTGCGCATCCCTAAACACATGCTGCAATTGAATGGTTAATCGCACAGGCATACACCGCCTCTGCCAGACTGAAAAATGCATGCCCTGCATCCAAGACAAATGCTAACATTTATTAAGCTAGGAGGAACTTTAGCTTCCAATATGGTTTGCATGCAAAGTATACATTTTCTTTTTGCTTAGCTGCTCCCAAGGTTTTAAATTTAGGTTAGGTCACTTGCCCGGAGGTTTGCCTCACCGTGGCGCAAGTGTCTAGTATAATATACTTTGCATGCAAACCATATTGGAAGCTAAAGTTCCTCCTAGCTTAATAAATGTTAGCATTTGTCTTGGATGCAGGGCATGGATTTTTCAGTCTGGCAGAGGCGGTGTATGCCTGTGCGATTAACCATTCAATTGCAGCATGTGTTTAGGGATGCGCAGCCTTTCCCCCCACCTTTTCTTAAAAAATATGCAGAGCCTGATTTATCAAAAGTTCTCCAGTGGACGTTTAAGTGATCAGGTTATCCTCCTGATGAAGACCAACGTTTTATTGGTCGAAACGCGTCGAGGTTAACTTATGTGGTTGCTATACTATCGATTCAACAATCTGGAAAGGAGTGGGGATCATTGGAGTCAATCGACTGCAGTGCGCAGCAGGCGCATTGTAAACTAAAGTTTTATAAGTGAAGGAACGGTGAGAGCATCATTAATTAAAACATCAAACTGTGAGTTACATTGACTAAAGACTTGCGGAATTTGTTATAACACTCTGAACCCATAGTGAAAAAATTATAGAAGTAACTTGGCAATCAGAAGGAAATTGTTCAGCGATATTGTATATCAACAGGAACTTTTTTGATGATATGAAAGCGAATTGTATTGTGCTTATTTTTTTGGGGGGGAGCGGGGGGGGGGGGGGGGGGGATGGTGATGTGTGTCTGTGTGTGAATTTGTGAGGTGTGAGTGGATAATTTTGGATTCATATGCATTGCATGACCATTGATGATTGTGTACAATAAAGCAGCTTTTGATTTTAGTCAGCGCGTGGTTAAAATGATTTTACTTATCATATTAGATTATAGTCAAGGCTAATGATTCCCAAACTTTTTGAAGTTGTGACACATCGCGCCAAACATTTACATCTCCGTAACACATCACATAGGTATAATAAAAAGTACTAATTACAATAATCATGAAGTAAATGAAGTTAATAGTTTGAATAAGCTTGAAAATTAGGCATTTAGGAATATTAATAACGAGAATCAGTGGGACAGCTGAGCCATAATTTAGTTGTGGGTGCTGGGTGGGGATAATGTGATGCTGATGGGGGTCCTGGGTAGGGATAATGTGGTGCTGTGTGGGGATAATGTGATACTGGCCGGGGTGCTGGGTAGGTATAATGTGATCCTGGTTATAGAATATAGAGATGACCCGAACGGTTCGCCGGTGAACGGTTCCCGGCGAACTTCCGTAGTTCGTGATCGCGGAGAGCCGCAAACTTTTCCGGAAGTTCGGTTCGCCCTCATAGTGCATCATGAGGGTCAACTTTGACCCTCTACATCACAGTCAGCAGGCACATTGTAGCCAATCAGGCTACACTCCCTCCTGTAGCCACTCCCCCCTTATAAAAGGCAGGCAGCGTCAGGCTTTGGACTCACTCGTGTGCCTGCATTAATTAGAGAAGGGAAAGCTGCTGCAGACTCTCATAGGGAAAGCTTAGTTAGGCTCTTGTAGGCTTGTTAGCTTGCTCCTTGCTGATTCTTATTGCTAAAAAAGCACCCCTCAACAGCTCTTTTGAGAGCTAATCTTGTTCTTGTGATCTATTTTTTTGTGTGTGTGTGTGTGGCCTTTGGCCCCTTGGTGGTATAATTACTACTGTGCCAGTGCCAGGTGCACATTATAATACCCATTACTGCAAATACCTACTACCTGTTGCTCACTTCAGTGCACCCACCTACCTACGTGAGCGCATGCAGTGTTACTGTGCCTGTCCGGTACCTGTCTGTGTGTGACAGGTGCACATTGTAATACCCATCACTGCATATACCTACTACCTGTTATTCACTTTAGTTCACCCACCCACCTACGTCAGCGCACACAGTGCCACTGTGCCTGTCCGGTACCTGTCTGTGTGTGACAGGTGCACATTGTACTACCCATCACTGCATATACCTACTACCTGTTGTTCACAGTGCACCCACCTACCTACGTGAGCGTACGCAAGGTCACTGTGCCTGTCCGGGACCTGTCTGTGTGTGACAGGTGCACATTTGTAATACCAGTCATTGCATAATTGTTCACAGTACCTGTGTGACCGCACCCTGTGTAATATACCACTCCGAGCATACCTGTTAACTGCACCTGTGTGACAGCTGCACATTGTATTGTAATACCAGTCACTGCATACCTTTCACTGCATCTGTGACTGCACATTGTATTATACCTGGCAGTCAGTGCATACCTTTCACTTGAATGGATGGCAGACTTGCCCTCCATAACAGATTCTCGTTAAAGGTAGTAAAGTCTATTAGTGTCATATACCGCAGGGCCTCGAAAGTCCTCCTGTTACTGTATTGTTATTTTTTGTCACTACCTCGGGACTTGCATGCCATGCCTGCTGCCTTCCTTGGATGTGTGGTGGTAGCCATTTCTCAGGCTCCAACCCCGAACCGGAATCGAACCTTGACTCCCCGGCCGTACGCTTTCTTTAACAATGGTGGAGAAAACTTCCGGTTCCGGCGCCGCGGGAGATGGAAGCATAAGTCCGGAGCTCCGTCTCGCCCGATAAAAAAAAAGAAGTCTTCCCTGATCTACACCGAGCCGCTTTTTTCCCCACCTATGTCGGAGCAGCAGGAGGAAACAATGGACAAATATGTCCTTCGAGGACCACGCGAGAAACGCCAACCGAGGCAATCCAAGCAACGGCAGAAGCCCGGGCCTAAAAAGAATGACGCGGACACAGAACCGGACGCCTCGGACACTGAGCTAGACGAAATGCCATACTCGACACCCACAATAGACTATGCTCAGTTAGCACACAAGGTAGTCAAACTGCTGAAACCGGAGCTCACTGCCACAATCGCTGAGGTGATGGAACAACAGCTCTCGCCCATTAAAGCGGACTTAGCTGCTCACGCAACACGAATCACCCACGTGGAGTCCCGGATTAACTCCTTAGAAGAGAGGCATGAGGAAACAGCTATTCGGGCACAAGCCACACAGGCAAAGCAAGTAATCATGATCGACAAAATCGATGATTTAGAAAACCGCTCAAGACGCAACAATCTGCGGGTGATCGGCATACCAGAGTCGGTCAAACCCGCAGAACTGGCTCAAATATGCTCCACTGCTATACCGGAGGCTTTGGGCCTACACACGAGCTATAAAGTAGAGCGGGCGCACCGTATGGGCCCGCTACGCCCCAACAAGAAGTTATCGCGCCCTGTGATAGCCCGATACCTGGACTACTCCGAAAAAGTTACTGTAATGCAGGCCTACAGATCACAAAAGACCCTGGAGGTCGATGGTCAGAAGCTATTGCTCTTTGCAGATTACTCGGCTGAAGTGAATCGAGCTAGAAAGGCCTTTAATAATGTATGTCAATCACTAGTCAAGCGTAAGATACGCTTTGCCTTGGTCTACCCAGCCACTCTCCTGATCTATCATGATGATGGCAAACCTGCTTCCTTTACATCCCCATCTGATGCGGATACCTATCTCACGCAGCTAGCCAACTCAACACCGCCGAGACCATCGCAATCTCCAGCAAAAGGCTCCACTGACGAACATACTACCTTTACTCAAAGTAACGAAGGGAACATCGCTTCTAGCCAAGATTCCAATGCCTGGGACGGATGATACTGGGGAACCCAAGCATAGGGGAAAATATCGGTGACTATGAAAGTCTTTCTTGTTGGTCCTCTTTCTTAAAAAGGGATAGACTCTTTTTGTGTTTTGTTCTTTTTCTGTCCTCTTTTTCAATCTTTTGCCTTTTTTTTTTTTTTATTATCGATATTGATAACTTAAAATTGACTTAGAGAAACCTTTTCACAATAATTATATAGCTAAATATGAACATCTGGGCGATCACGGAAAGATCCGATGGTGGGGCACTGCAACTGGATCAGTACCCCACAGAAATGCTCTCACGCAGAAAGCCCAACCTATTTTTGATACTGGTTTGTATTATACTATTGCTGTTTTCTTCTATAGGATGGGCCAGGTCTCCTGTGGAAAAAAGGGAGTCACTACGATATACAGGCTATTTAGGAAAAAGGAGAAAACTGAATGATTATAATGGTGACAGGGAAGCCAGTTCACCTCTGGCCCCTAGGATCACCACTTTCTTTAGCATTCAGTTATTGTTAATGTTTAATGTTTTAATTATGTTTGGTTCCCATCGGCCCCACTGGTTGGGGGCCCTACACCCCCAAATCCTCCCCCTGATTGAACCCCTAAATCACTTTTCGATAACCATCTCCGCCCTATCCTTAGGGCCGTCTGTCTGCTGCTGGGACAGCAGATGGCTCTATTCATATACTAATACATTGCTTCCTAATCCCTATGCTGTAGTAGATTTACTGACATGAAAATTATAACTTGGAATGTCAAGGGCCTCCGTACCCCCCAGAAGCGCTCAAAGGTCTTACGACACTTAGGGAAAATGAAGCCAGACTTGGTACTGTTACAGGAAACCCATTTAAGGATCCATGAATTTCCGTTTCTTGCTAAGATGTGGGTGGGACAAGTTATAGGGGCACCCTCTAAAGAACGCAAAGCTGGTACATTGCTTCTAATTAACAAATCCTTTAAAGGGAAAATCCTCTCCCATGATTTCGATGACCTAGAAGGTAGATGGCTGAGAGCTGAGATCCAGTATGGCTCTCATAACCTGACACTATGGGGTGTCTATGGCCCCAACGCTAATAACTCCTCTTTCCTGGCTAAATTATCAAAAGATATAAATGCGAATCATAGTCATACAAAATGTGTACTAGCAGGAGACTTCAATGCGGTGGTTAACCCGGAGGAGGACAGGCTGACCCCAACCAGAAAGGTTAATACGCCTTCAACCCAGGACAAAAATTTAAAATCTTTCATAGACACCACAGCTCTCATAGACGCATGGCGTCACCTCCATCCTCTAGATAGAGACTTTACGCATTATTCTCATGCCCACAAGTCACATTCGAGAATAGATATGATGCTACTCTCTAGAAATATGATCCCCCACCTACAGGACCTGACTATCAAACCGATGGTGATATCAGATCATACACCAGTCTCTATGGAACTACGCTTAACCTCAGCCAGACCTCCAAGCTGGCGTTTCCCGTCATACCTCTACAGTGACGAACAACTGGCAAAAGACATAGTTATGTGGTGGAAGGATTATCAAAATAATAATAAGGAACATAAAAGTCAGCCTGTCCTCTTCTGGGAAACTGCTAAGGCGGTTTTGAGGGGCCAGATACTGGCATATACTAGCTCATATAAGAAAAAAACCTTAGAAAAATATATGTCCAACTGTGAAAAAGCACGAGCCTCCTACCTGACCTTTAAAGAAAATCCATCACCTACCAATAGGGATCAATGGATACTTATCAAAAGAAACTGTGATTTAGCCTTAGAAAGGTACGACAAGGTATATAGAGCCTACGGCTCTGCAAAATACTTCAAATGGGGCAACAAGTCAGGTAAATTAATGGCCAATTTAGTAAAATCACGAAACTCTCCACCCTTTATCACACAGATTAAAAACTCCAAAGGGCAACTGGTTGGCACTCCTGAGAGAGTGGCGGAGGTATTTCTCCAATTTTACAAAAACTTATATTCTCCACAATCTTGCTCTGCAGAAGACCAAATAACTTTCCTCAACAGCGTAAAACTCCCCAAAGTCACTGAGGAAGACTTAGAGATCTTAAACGCTCCAATTACCACAGGTGAAGTTCAACTGGGAATTAAAAATCTATCTCTACATAAAGCACCAGGCCCTGATGGCCTATCGGGAGAATTCTTTAAACTATTAAAACCAGACATATCCACCACACTCTCAGAAATGTATAACTCTATACTCACCCAAAATATATTACCACAAACAGCAAATGAGGCCTACATTAAGTTGATACCCAAGCCAGGGAGGGATCCCCTTGACTCGGCGGCCTATCGGCCAATATCTTTACTAAATGTTGATTTTAAACTCTTGTCTAAGATATTGGCCGATAGGCTGGCCGATTTTTTGCCCAATTTGATACATGATTCCCAGGTGGGATTTATACGAAATAGAAGCGCAGTTTACAACATTAGAAAAGCCTTGGTGGCCCTTGAACACATTAGACTGCGAGGTTCCTCTTCTGGATCGGAGGCCTTCTTGGCACTTGATGCCGAGAAGGCCTTCGATAGCATTGAATGGTCTTGGGTAATGAAGGTACTGGAACGTTTTGGGTTACGGGAAATTTCTACTCATACGTGAACCTTATGCATGTTAATCCTCAGGCTCGGATATCACTGACAGGAGCTACCAGTCAACCATTTCTCCTGGGGAGAGGAGTGCGCCAGGGTTGTCCTCTATCTCCACTAATTTTCAACTTAGCTCTGGAACCTCTGGCGCGCTCCTTCTCCCAGAACAGTATTTTTGAGGGTATACAGATAGGCCAACATAAAATATTCTCGGCACTTTTTGCCGATGATGTCCTATTATTTTTAGCCCACCCAGAAAGAGACCTAGGTAATACTATTTCTCATATACAGCTCTTTGGTAGATCATCGGGATTTCGCATAAATTACCACAAGAGTGAATTTATGTTCCTCTCTCCCAAACAGACACCACAGGTATGCCCGTGGCTGGACTCCTTTAAAATTTCCTACCACAACCCTTTCATAACCTACCTAGGCATCAGAATACCTAAACAAATAGATCAGCTTTATAATTTAAATTACTCCCCCCTTATAAAAAAAATCACTAACGAACTACAGAACTGGGAATACTTGCCTCTATCCCTAACAGGCAGGGTCCACCTGATAAAAATGTTTAGCTTCGCAAGATTATTATACCCCCTACAAACCTTACCTATTTTGCTTAAACACAAAGATATAAGAACTCTTGAAACTGCTTTTACTCGATTTCTATGGAGAGCAAAAAAACCTAGAATCGCTCTGGCAAAGCTTAAAGCCCCTATTGAAAACCTAGGCCTCAATTTCCCAGATCTGAGATCTTACAATTTAGCCGCTATATTCCGCCACATTAGAGATTGGCTGGGAAACACTAACTATTATACCCCTACTATAATAGACCAGGAATTACTCCACCCCTACTCCCCCATTGGAGTTTTACACACCCCATTAAAACAACTCCCTAACCACATTAAGAAAAATATCTTAATTCGAGACACATTAATTACTTGGAGAGAGGTCAGAAGGAAATATGGCCTACAGGGCTATGTTTCACCAGCAATGCCTTTTTGCAGACACCCAGGATTTGAACCAGGTGATATGCATAGGGTTTACATTGAATGGGGGGACAAAAAAGGGATAACACAATTGGGAGCTTTTCTGAGTCAGGAGGGATTTCTCTTACCTTTTGAAGAAGTAATGAGAAGACATGCCCTCCCCAGGGCTCATGTCTTTTACTACCTACAAATCCAGAGCTATGTGATGGGAATACTGGGGAGGGATGGATCAGTAGCATCCAATTCTCATTTTGAAGATCTTCTTAGTAACCCTAAAGCCAAGCAATCGTTATCGTGGCTATACAACTTCTTGAGAGAGACCCAAAAGCACTCTAAAAACTATTACCTTCACCTACAAAAATGGGCAGAACTATTAGAAATAACTCAAGAGTACTTTTATGAAGGTGTTAAAAAGGGGTGGTTAGAAATCCGCAAAACCATAATAGCAGAAACCTGGCGGGAGATGTATTTGAAAACGCTTTATAGAGCCTACATCCCTATTCAAGGCCCATACAAACACGAGGGAGGGATTACTCTCACCTCATGCCCTAAATGCAATGACCCCAAACCCACACTTAATCATATGCTCTGGCAATGTCCTAATATAAAAATATTCTGGTCAACAGTACTCACATATTTCAACTCTCTATATAATATCCAGAGATCACCTGACCCCTTCTATTGCCTGTTTCATAATCTCCCCTCAACAGAAAAGGAAAAACCACCTCGATTACTAAACGAGAGCATCTACTTCTCTTAGCATCAAAGAAAGCAGTAATGAAAAAATGGCTAGATCCATCTCCCCCCAGTCTACAAGATGTCTTAGCCCTTCTTGACCACCTCCTCCACATGGAAAGACTCAACATTGAAAGGCATAAATCAAAGACGATACAGAATTTTTTTAATACATGGCAAGTCTTTATTGAAAAATGTCATACAAAAGAGCAGATAGCCCAAATTATGAAACCGTTCGAGGAAACCACATGGTACTTGAAAGCTAAGATAGGGGGATATCTGGGAGGCCTAGAAATCTGAAAGTTAAAACTCGATTAACCTTAATCCACAAGGGATAAAACATAGAGGGGATGGGAAAAGAATAGATCTGGAAACTAGAGATCGGAGAAAGGGGGGAGGGGGGGGAGGAGGGGGACCTGGGGAACCAGTTTGATGTTTAAATTAGTGTTAATAGGGTTAATTATTATAATACAAGGTGAAACACCAGAAGTCTGGGAATACACCACATCGATCATCAATTGAGAAATCATCTATACTCAAGTGTGAGAAACTCTCTACAAAAATCTTTCTTTGAAAATTATGAGGACTATGCATAAGGGAATATAAATTTCTGTTTATCCTGTATACACCAATTAGAAATGTTTTGTTTTTCTTTCTATATAGATATCTCTTGAGTAATCATTTCCATTTCCCTTCCCAGACATGCTTACCGCTATTCATACATAATAATAGAAAATTGTTAGCAGGTAATGTGAATCAATGTAAAACTTTGTATTTGAATGACATTTGCTGTTCACTACTTGCTACTTCAATAAAAAGATGTTTAAAAAAAAAAAACAATGGTAGAGAAAGAACCATCGACAGTAAGATGACAGATAATAAGGTCGTTGCTTCATTGTGGACAGACCAAATTTGATCAGCTGGACAGTCGCTGTTGTTCTATCATTGAGCTACCACAGCCCGGCGACCATATGGGCTTGAAAACCGACATGGCCTGCACTCTCGCCATGGTGCACGGCCGTCATTACACAAACAGCTGTTTTGCGGTGCGTTACACAGTGAGTTTGGTGTGTGAAGCAGTACTCTAATTACACTCCCTGATTGATGTATACATATGCAAGATGTTTTAAAGCACTTTAGGCTTGCAATTTAGCATTCAATGTGATTTCTGCCCTTAAAAAGCTGCTTTGCGTCCAATCCAGATTTTTTTCCCCGGGACTTTTGGCGTGTATTCCACTCCGCCATGCCCCCCTCCAGGTGTTAGACCCCTTGAAACATCTTTTCCATCACTTTTGTGGCCATCATAAATGTTTCTAGTTTTCAAAGTTCGCCTTCCCATTGAAGTCTATTGTGGTTCGCAAAAGTTCGCGCAAACCGAGATTTCGCGGCGGTTCGCGAACCGAAAATCGGAGGTTTGGACCATCTCTAATAGAATAGCTGGGGAGAGACAGATGAGGATAGCTAGGGAAAGATGGGTCAGGGTGCCTGAGGGTGCTGGGTGGAGACTGAAGTTACTAACTGAGGAGGTGCAGATAAGGCTGGTAGGTGGAGACTGTGGGTACTAGCTGGGGAGAGGTTGGCTGAGGATGCTGGGACAGAGGCAGGTGAGGGTTTGGTTAGCCTGACTAAGGGTGCTGCATGGAGGTTTAGGATGCTTGGTGGGCAGAGGCAGGTGAAGGTGGGGTAAGGCTGGCTGAGGTCACTGGGTGGAGGCTGACAGTGCTTGGTGGTATAAGGCTGGCTGAGGGTGCTGAGTGTGCCAAGGCAAGTGATGGTGGGGTAAGACTGGCTGAGGCTGCTAGTTGGAGGCTGAAGGCGCAGGGTGAGGAGAGGTAGGCAAGGATGGTGTAAGACTGGCTGAGGGTGTGGGTGGAGACTTTGAGGGTAGACAGAAGCAGGTGAGGGTGGGGTCAGGCTGGCTGAGTGGAGGCTGAGGGTGCTGGGTGGGCAGAGGCAGGTGAGGATGGGTTAAGGCTGGCTGAGGGTACTAAGTGGATGCTGAGGGTGCTGAGTGGACAGAAGCAGGTGGGATAAGGCTGGCTGAGGTGCTGGGGGGAGGCTGTGTGTTTTGGATAGAGGCTGTGTGGTGCTGGGTGGACAGAGGCAGGTGAGGGTTGGATAAGCTGGCTGAGGGTACTGGATGGAGGCTGAGGGTTCTGAGTGGACAGAAGCAGGCGGGGTAAGGCTGACTGAGGGTGCTGGGCAGAGACTGTGAGGTGCTGGGTGGTGGACAGAGGCTGGTGAGGTTTGGGTAAGCCTGGCTAAGGGTGCTTTGTAAAGGCTTAGGGTGCTGGGAGGGAAAAGGCAGTTGAGGGTGGGAAAAGGTTGGCTGAAGGTTCTGGGTGGAGGCTGTTAGGGTGCTGGGTGGGACAGAGGCAGGTGAGGGTTGGGTAAAACAGGCTTAGGGTGCTGGGTGGGAAGAGGCAGGTGAAGGGTGGGGTAAGGCTGGCTAAGCATGCTTGGTGGAGGCTGAAGGTACTGGGTGAAGGCTGAGGGTGCTAGGTGTGCTGAGGCAAGTGAGGGTGGGGTGAGGCTGGCTGAGGGTGCTGGGTAGACAGATGCAGGAGAGGGTGGTGTATGGCTGAACTTAAATGTTACTACTACAGCCACAGGGACGTGACTCTCATGTCCGCGGCTGCTGCTATAGCTGCAGGGACATACGAATCACATCCTGCACTGAGCTAGGTGCTGCGCAGGATCCTGCACGCACATAGGCGCTCACCCATCAGACCCTGAAGCAGGAGAAATTGAGCCAATCCATGCCTGCTAGTGAGAATCATTGCCATTACAGTAAGTAATGGCTATCATTCTCTGTAACTGAATGCAGGCAGTAACTTACTTCATGTAATGACGACTGTGCGTGCACGTGGGCACACACACGTGACCACCTGTGAAGGTTAGCAGAGTTACTGCCGCCGCAAGCGGTAGCAGGGCGGCGGTTTCTGCGTCTCAGCCGACGGTTTCCACCGCACAGTCAGTTTGTGACATCTTGCCTCAGGGCAGCAGGGACACGGCCGGCGGCATGGCAGCGGTTCCCGCTACTCAGCCGGCATCTACTAATCTTCTTGCCAACACGGATACTGTACACAGCCTCTCTGTCACTCAGAGGCTGAGGCTTACGCGCGCGTGGGCCAAGCGACAGGACCTTTATGCTAGTAGAAGGGCTGTCAGCTGACCAAGCCGGTCAGCTGACTCCTTCCGTTCTTCTGATTGGATGAATGACTGGGGCGGAGCTGAGGAGCTCTTCTAGTACATTTAGAACCTGTATACCAGTCATTCCCTGTCTGCTGTTGCGAATACTATATGTGCTAGCTCTCAGACCTTAGCTAGATCCAACAACAGTGTGCCAGAACCGGCAGGAGCTGGGAATCCACACTGAGTCAGTTTCTTGATAGCTTAAAGTACTAATTGCATTGTTTATCTGTTATGACCTCTTGCTTGCCTGACTACGCTCTAGTCTTCTGATTCTGTACCTTGCCTTTCTGATCTTGTTGCCGAACTATTGCCGATTGCACTACTCTGATCCTGTCTCTCGATTCTGTACTGTCTCTGTCCGTGAGTTGCTGAACCTGCCTGTCTGACTACGCTACCCTCAGTTCTAGGTATCTAGTCTGAGGGGTTCCAGTATTTCCGCTCCTCGGAAATACTGCTCTGCATTAAGGTCTGAATCACCCATTCCCATCTTGGTGTGTTCAGCCTTAAACCGAGGTCTCTTAGCCTTGGGGACTCTCGGTAGCAGCATTGTTGATCACCTCATTCCACCTGGTGATCTCACTACTTTGCAGATTAGGATCTTATTGTCTATTGATCCTTGCCTGCAGTAGTGTCTGTGGCTCATTTGTGTTCCTGGGATTCCTGCTCCTCAGGAACTCCTAATTTGTTCTACGTGTATTCATCATTACTGTTGCACCAAGCACTCACACTTTAGGTGTCCAGAGGTTAGTTCATACTCGCATTATTGATGATTCTGCAGATCACCCATAATCGGATATATCTGCATTCTTGGCTATTCTGCAGATCACCAACAATCAGATTCTCTCTGTGGGCTGACACCAATCGTTACAGAACAGCAGACCAAACAAAATGGAATTACTGCACAGCCAACTGGAGGTCCTGACCACTGCTGTCAACACTCTTACCGGAGTGGTCAATACACAGCAGACTCAGAACACTCAAATGTCTGAATCAGTTGTGGTACTCCAGAATGCTGCAAAAGCAGTACAATCCCCTTCTGTCTCTGACCTTAAGATGGATGTGCCTGCTAAGTTCTCAGGACATACGTCCGATTTTCAGAATTTTAAGAGTCGCGTTCTTGCGAACTTTGAAATGAGGCCCAATTTGTCAGGGTCCGAACACCAGAGAGTCACTTTAATTAAGACATTACTATCTGGCGATTCCCAGACCTGGGCACACGGGTTGCCACCCGAGCATGAGGCTTTAAACTCTGTGCATGACTTCTTTGAAGCTATCGCCGTCTTGTACGACGACCCTGATAGGGCCAGTACAGCTAAAAGGAACATTAAGAAGCTCACCCAGGGGTGTAACGCGGCTGAAGCCTATGCCGCAGAATTCAGGAAGTGGGCGGGGTCCACAAGATGGGGATCTTTTGCCCTTCTAGACCGATTTCTTTCTGGTCTTTTTGATCCTATTGCTGATTTAATGTTAGGACATCCAGATCCTAAAACTCTTGATGAAGCAATTTCCTTGGCTGTTAGAATGGATCGACGTTTATGCTTCCATAAACAGTCCCGGGGAAATAGGGGCATAAAACCAGTTTCTTGTATTTCCTCTCCGTCTCAGTCCTCTTCGGACGAGCCAATGCAGACTGGTCGTTCCGGATTGACGCAGATTGAGAAAATGCGCAGGAGATCTGAGGGTTTATGTTTTTATTGTGCTGAGGAAGGCCATGTGGTACAGGATTGTCCAAAGAAGTCGGGAAAAGGCTGCTGCCTAGGTGTAGTTAGAGGTAATACCCTAGGCGAGCCACTTTCACCTCTAAATAAGAATCGAGTCAATCTCCCGAGTTCTATTACGTGGAACAATCCGGTCTGAAGCTTTTGTGGACTCTGGCTCAGAGGCCAATTTTATTGATTATGATTTTGTAAAGAGATTGGGTATTCCTGTACATTCTTTGGACCGACAATTCATGATCACGGCCATTGATGATTCTCCTCTGCAGAATAAACGTTCGTTGTCTCAGACACCACCTCTTGTATGCACTGTGGGAGTTTTACATAAGGAAAGATTACAATTCTTTGTGTTACAAATGGCGACCTCTACTATCGTCTTGGGAATGCCATGGTTGCAGCAGCATTCCCCACAGATTGATTGGGCTTCCGGCCAGTTACTCAGCTGGTCGGAATATTGTCACGCCCACTGTTTAGAGAGGGTCGCAATCTGCTCTACTAAGGTTCTAGTGGAGGTTGTACCAGTACAATACTCTGAGTTTGCGGATGTGTTTTGTCCCAAGGCTGCTGATAAACTCCCGCCTCATCTGAGTTTCGACTGTCCCATTGAGTTAAGATCAGGGTGCATGCCCCCTAGAGGCTATTTGTATAATTTATCGGGTCCTGAAAAGATTGCTATGCAGGAGTACATGAAAGAGAATTTGGCCAAAGGGTTCATCCGTCCCTCCCGATCACCAGCTGGAGCAGGGTTCTTTTTTGTACAGAAAAAGGATGGTGGCCTTAGGCCTTGTATTGATTATCGTGGTTTGAATAAGATCACAGTGAAGAACCGTTATCCTCTGCCACTGATTGACGATCTATGCACACAAATAACCAATGCCAGCATCTTTTCCAAGTTTGATTTACGGGGTGCATACAACCTGATACGTATTAGGGATGGTGACGAGTGGAAAACGGCCTTCAACACACCGGGCGGCCATTACGAGTATTTGGTCATGCCCTTTGGGCTGTGTAACGCTCCAGCCGTTTTCCAAGACTTGATGTGAAGAAATGCGGAAAAGCCGCTGCATGTACGCAGGATGAGGCGGCTGTTTCTGCGGTTGGCATAGCGGAACGCGGAAAAACCGCCGCGTCTGACGCGGCGGTTTGCGCGCAAAGGCCTGCTACTGACGGTCTGACCAGGCGTGGGGAGACCACCGCATGTGCAGATAGCGGTGTGTCTCACCCCGCGTGCAGGCCAGCAGAGACATTGCAAAACGGGACTGGTGTGGCTGGGTCTGATAGTCCACACTGGTTCAGAATGACGCGCGCGCGCTGAGAGGCAGAGTTTATATGACAGCCAGAAGAAGGTCAGCTGACCAAGCTGGTCAGCTGACATTTCCACCACCTTTCTTTGGTCCAGCACTTAGGGTGGCGCCGGAGAGCGCTATAGTATATATACTGGGTGCTGGTCATTCTCTGGTTGTCTGTCGTTGTGATCACTACGTGGTAGCACTCAGGTCTTGTCTGTTTCTGTGTTCTAGCATAGTTTCCAAAGGTGTTGACATCAAGGAGTTCACACCTTAGCATTAGGAATATTGAATTGTATTATTTGTTATGACCTTCTGCCTGCCTGACTATTCCTCTGAACTCTGATCTTGTACCTTGCTGTTTCTGATACCCTGTTGCCAATCTCTGCTTGTTCCTGGACTCTGTACCTGTCTCCTGATTTTGTACCTCGTTATTCTGATTCTCCGTTGCCTGACCCTGCCTGTTATTGGATTCCGCATCTGCCTTCTGATTCTGTACTTTATCTGTCTGTGTGTTGACGACCTGGATTTGCCGACCTCGAGAACTAGCCTTACTGTTAGAGGCAGTTCCCAGATCTGTTAGTGACACCGGCTCATTGGTGTCACTCACGCTCTGTCCTTCCCTCATTCTGCTTAGCTCCTCCCCCGGGAGAGTCTAGGCTTATGGAAGGAGCTCTTCCGTGCAGTACTCCTTACTGCCACTGTACCTACTCCTTAGGTACAGTCCTCTGTGTTACACCGATCGTTACACCGATCGTTACACATGATTAACGAGGTTTTTAGAGAGGTCTTGGGAAAATTCGTATTAGTTTATCTTGATGATATACTGATCTTTTCTCCTAACCTTTCTGAGCACAGGAAGCATGTACGTTATGTGTTGGAAAAACTGAGACAGAATTCTCTGTATGCTAAACTCGAGAAGTGCCTGTTTGAGGTCACGGAGGTCTCGTTTTTGGGTTACGTGATCTCGACCACTGGGCTCTCTATGGATCCTCAAAGTGACTGCTGTGCTGGATTGGCCTCAACCAGTCGGGTTGAAGGCACTCCAGAGATTCATTGGCTTCGCCAATTATTATAGAAGGTTTATAAAGGGCTTTTCTGCAGTGATATCACCACTTACCCGCATGACCAAGAAAGGTGCAGATTAGTACCACTGGTCTTCCAAGGCCCAAGAAGCCTTCATTCAGTTAAAAAAGTTGTTTTGCTCAGCACCCATCTTGAGTCATGTGGACGTTACCCTCCCCTTCATAGTCGAGGTAGATGCTTCAGAAATTGGGGTAGGGGCTGTCTTGTCTCAACGCTTGGGGTCTTTAGGCAAAGTTCACCCTTGTGCCTATTTCTCACGCAGGTTTTCCCCTGCTGAGAGAAACTACGATGTGGACAATAGGGAATTGCTGGCCATCAAACTTGCCTTCGAGGAGTGGCGACATTGGTTAGAGGGTGCAGAGCATACCATTTCTGTGTACACTGATCACAAAAATTTGGAGTACATTGAAGGAGCCTTATCCTTTCAATAAAGCTTTAAATGTTAAAAAGAAAGAAGAAATAAAGCACAAGGAGTGAATGGCTTTCTAAATGAATACTTTATGCTATTTAACCACACATTATCCCCAGTGCTAACTAGCTTATTTAACACTTTTATGGTAGGTACTCCCATTCCAAAAGACTATTTGGAAGCTACGATTTCAGTCATTTCTAAGCCAGGCAAAGATCACCAACAAGTGAGCAGCTTCCGACCAATATCCTTATAAACACAGATTTTAAAATGTATGCAAAACTGATAGCAAACCGTCTTATGAACATTACACCAGTACTTTTGGAACCAGACCAGGTGGGGTTCACCAGGGGAAGGCAGGCACAAGATGGCACTTGGTGTATGCTAAGCCTGCTCAGAAAGATAGAGCTCTGTCGAACGCCTTCTCTCCTTCTTACATTAGGTGCAGAGAAGGCGTTCGATAGAGTACATTGGGGGTATTTACAAGCCTCACTGACAAAATGTGGTTTCTCTGGCCCGATAATGACAGCCAGTATGTGTAATGCTTGGGGGGTATATTATCTGAGTCAGCGTGTGTGCTCAAGACTATGTAGCTGGGTAATGGAAGAGGCTCCACAGGTGGCCACAGGAGTAGTGAACAGGGGAGCAAGATTGCCCACAGCAACTGCAGCTCTTGGCTTCCGATATCGCCTATTACGCTAGATGCTGTGTGATACAATACACAACAGACATAGTCGGTAACAGGCTAGGGTCATACACGTTAGATCAGATGGCTGCGGTACAATGGACTAGGCGGAATCAGAGTTTGTAACAGGCTAAGGTCATAAATGTTAATTCAGAAAAATAACAAACTGCTCAACTAATGGATAAATATATATCGCAGATCTGAAAATATATTTATCAAGAAACTAGCTAAAGCACAAGTAATAACAATTAACAAGACAAACAACAGACAGACAGACGGAATGCTTTGCCAATCTAGTCGCTGCCCCAACGATGGCAAACATTCACACTGACATAGACAAGACTAAAAGGTAGAAGCATAACTAATGGCAACCGCTGCTTTAGTTACGTCCTCAGGAACAAGGCAAGAAGGAATACTACCAGTCACCAACGTGGTGATGGCAGAATCCAAGCTATCAGGATCAGAAGGACTTCACTATATCCCCACGGATACAGTAAACGTCCAAGCAAGAAACCGGAATAAACAATGCAAAATACAATTCACATGAATGACCCAGCAACAACTCAGGGAGCTGTACGCTATGTCGTGCAGAGTCTAGAATGGGAGGCAGACTTTTATGTTGACATCAGCCAATGGATGCAGGCATGCAAATTCCCACACAGCTGAATGGTAATTACTCAATCCTGATCCAGCTTGATTACAAGGACTCTCATAACAAATACATGCAATATTATGCAACAACATGCATGTAGGAAATCCAGGGCTATCTGGCTGCAGTTCAACTGCAGCAAGCAATAGGAGGAGTCATGACAGCATCCTGAGCTGCTCTGATCTGCAGAGTGATTGCAAATGACAGCGAGACTTATTGTGAATGCGCAACCGAATGCAAGCAAATAAGTCAAAACTGCTCGGTTGCAGTTCCACTGCAACCGACAAAACATGCTACAGGAGAGGTCCTGACAGTACCTCCCTCCTTTAAAGGCGGCTTCCAGATGCCTGTAGAAACTGGAATAATTCTCCTGAACTACCCAAACCAGAAAATCAGATGCAGAAAATCCAGCAAACTGATCTGACTATAAACTCATGAAGGTCGGGACAGCCTGACAAGACCAAATTCCAGAATCAGTCACACCAAGACCGAACCAGTCAGAACCAGAACCTACAGAACCATGCCCATAAGTACTGCATGCCCCAGTGTGATACCCATCAGAACTGTGATTTTCAGGAAAAAGCCCCCTGAAACTCTCCGAGCGATACCCACCACCTTCCAGGGACTATCCAAAAATACCAAACCTTTTAATGCACTGCCCACCGGAACTGTCCTTTCCAAAACAGTACCCACTGTGGTGATGGCAGAATCCAAGCTATCAGGATCAGAAGGACTTCACTGTATCCCCACGAATACAGCAAACGTCCAAGCAAGAAACAAGATTAAACAATGCAAAATACAATTCACATGAATGGCCCAGCAACAACTCAGGGAGCTGTACCCTATGTCGGGCAGAGTCTAAAATGGGAGGCAGACTTTTATGTTGACATCAGCCAATGGATGCAGGCATGCAAATTCCCACACAGCTGAATGGTAATTACTCAATCCTGAGCCAGCTTGATTACAAGCTGCTAGCTGAAGGACTCTCATAACAAATACATGCAATATTATGCAACAACATGCATGTAGGAAATCCAGGGCTATCTGGCTGCAGTTTAACTGCAGCAAGCAATAGGAGGAGTCATGCCAGCATCCTGAGCTGCTCTGAACTGCAGAGTGATTGCAAATGACAATGAGACTTATTGCGAATGCGCAACTGAATGCAAGCAAATAAGTCAAAACTGCTCGGTTGCAGTTCCATTGCAAGCGACAGAACATCAGCTCTTTATAGCTCCCCCTCGGCAAGAGTCAATGCCGCCGGTTATCTTTCTGATCAATTTGACATAACAAATGGTACACGCCAGGGATGCCTCTGTTCCCTATTACAGAGGTTGGACAAAATAATGGAAACACCTAACATTTTGGCATCATAATCTTTGAACATGTTTTAAGCAATCAAAACTTGACATCTGTGACATTTTTATTTATTTATTACTTTTGTTATTTGATATGTTTAACCACTTCACCTCGAACGGTTTTTCCCCTTAAAAAAGCAGAGCAATTTCTCCAGCCATCATACGGGACACTGGAGATGTGGCCCCGCCCATCCAATTAGTGGAAACCACCTGAAAGAGTAAAAAGAGTATTAATAGCCCCCACCCTCCCCTGTCTCCTCAGTTTTATTTGGTTTCTGTCCCGGAAACACCGAAGAGGAGTAGCTCCCTTAATTTTTATTATTTTTATTTAGCCTCACTAGGTGGTGAGGCGAAGAAAAGACCGGGTGGCTTGGGTGATCGATGTGAACGCTCGTGACGTCTCTTTAATCACCCGGTTTTCTGCCGAACGTGGCGTTCCGATGTCGATCCCTCTGCCCTCCATATGCATTTGTGTGGACAAGGATCGTGGCACTCTCCCACAGCTGCCGAGTTTCTTTCGCCGAATTGGCGTCTTCTTGGCAGCGCTGCGCATGCATGAAATCCCTGGGCCACAAGCGATGGTTGGGAAGCTGGCGCTGGTGGGGGAGTCCAATATAGGAGAACTAGGCAGCATAAGAAATTTAACTGCTGCTGCTGTTCTCCCCCATGCTGGAAAGATGGGATCACAGGCAAGAGGCTTCCCAGTCTTTTCCTGCAGCAGAGGTGAGTGCACTGACCATGCTGGAAAGATGGGATCATAGGCAAGAGGCTTCCCAGTCTGTTACAGCAGCAGAGGTGAGTGCACTGATGCATTTTTGCAGGGATATACACTCACATGATGCAGTTTAGAGTGTGATTTCACCTGTTTTATCATTTCCCTCTCTCTCTATATCATAGCAAGCTAAAAGTAAAAGCGAGGGAGGTATAGGATAGTGTTTGGAGAAGCCAAAAACGAAAAAGGTTGCTATTGCAACATTAAGCTTCCCCAATATTATAACAAGATGATTTGTCAAGCCTGCACTAAATCTATGAGAGCTGTAGTGATTGACAATTTATACAAATTATAATAATATAAAGTAATGGAGTCTTTCAGGGTAAGGAAATCCCTGAGTAGTCTCAAGGATTCATTTGTTTCCTATGCTAGATGCAGAAACTGACATTTGTTTGCAGGGATGTGCAGTCATATGATTGAGATTAGAGTGCGATTTTCCCTGTATCTATTTTTTCTTTTCTCCTATCCTTTGTGTCCATGCAATCTAGCTTGAATACTAAGCAGCAGGTGGGGTGAAGGTGAATTGTTGCCATTGCAGCAATTGGCTTCCCCAAGATTAGAACATGATTATTTGTCAAACCTGCACTGGAGCAATGGTGATTGACAATTAAGGGGTAATGGAAACTTTCAAGAAATGAATCTCTAGGTAGTTTTCAGGGAGTTCCTTGTTTCAAATTTGAGAATCTGTTCCGATTTTGACTTCGAACCTGTTTCGATTTTGACTTCGAATCTGTTTCGATTTTGCCTTCCAGTCTGTTTCGATTTTGACTTCCAGTCTGTTTCGATTTTGACTTCCAGTCTGTTTCGATTTTGACTTCCAGTTTGTTTCGATTTTGACTTTCAGTCTGTTTCGATTACGACTTCAAATCTGTTTTGATTTTGACTTCAAATCTGTTTTGATTTTGACTTCGAATCTGTTTTGATTTTGACTTCGAATCTGTTTTGATTTTGACTTCGAATCTGT
Source organism: Hyperolius riggenbachi (assembly GCF_040937935.1). Taxonomy (NCBI): domain Eukaryota; kingdom Metazoa; phylum Chordata; class Amphibia; order Anura; family Hyperoliidae; genus Hyperolius; species Hyperolius riggenbachi. Next base: position 173,611,373 of record NC_090652.1, on the reverse strand, counting down.
TTTGATTTTGACTTCGAATCTGTTTTGATTTTGACTTCGAATCTGTTTCGATTTTGACTTTGTCTGTTTCGATTTTGACTTCTAACCTGTTTCGAATTGGTCTTCGAGCCTCTTTCGAATTGGTCTTCGAGCCTCTTTCGAATTGGTCTTCGAGCCTCTTTTGAATTGGTCTTCGAGCCTGTTTCAAATTCGTCTGATGTACAGGCTGGCACTTTACCTATGCTGGCTGTGGAGATCGACAATCTTGTAGAGAGGATATAAGTGGATGCAGAGCAGAGGGATTCGAGATGCTGAAATCTTAGACATGTATGCAGTAGTTTTTTTAATCCAGGATTATAATGGGATATTGCCAATCCTGCACTGGGGTCCAGTGCTCCGTTGTGTGGCAGAATTATTCTACATGAGAATTCACTGCTCATACAATTCTATGGACCTGTGCACACACAGTACTGTGTCGTTTTGGCAGAGTAGTGCTCCAGGGTTGTGGTCCCTCCATAGCTATGTCTTTTCAGACTACTTGTTTATCTCTCCAGTGTCCCGTATGACGGCTAGAGAATGCTACAGTTAGACTTACCGGTAACTGTGTTTTAAGACGTCATACGGGACACTGACCCACCTCTATTCCTGTCGCACTCTCTTACGGCTATTGGATTGGGGGTTCATGGGTTACACTTCTTTTGAGGTGTCTTATTTCCTCTCCTCTTCTCTGTGTTTTAGTTTGAGGTTACTTTCATTAAACTGAGGAGCCAGGGGAGGGTGGGGGCTATTAATACTTTTTACTCTTTCAGGTGGTTTCCACTAATTGGATGGGCGGGGCCACATCTCCAGTGTTTCCCGTATGATGTCTAGAAACACAGTTACCGGTAAATCTAACTGTAGCATTTCACCTGTCAGTGCTCCTTCCATTCATTCGCCTATAACTTTATTACTACATATCATAACAAAGCAATCTATATCTGTTTTTTCCCGCCACCAATTAGGCTTTCTTTGGGGGGGGGGGGGTACTTTTTGCTAAGAATTATTTTATTCAAAAAAATGTTTTATCAGGAAAAAGAAGAAAAAAATTGAAAAAAATCATTATTTCTCAGTTTGCGGCTATTATAGTTTTAAAATAATACATGCTACCGGAATTAAAACTGACATATTTTATTTGCCCATTTGTCCCAGTTATTGCAACGTTTTAAATGTTTCGCTAGTACAATATATGGCGCTAATATTTCATTTGGAAATAAAGGTACATTTTTTCAGTTTTGCGTCCATCCCTGATTACAAGCCCATAATTTATAAAGTTATAGTAATATACCCTATTGACATACATTCAGTCCCTAAGGTAACTATTTATGTATTTATTTATTTTTTGTAATCTTTTTTTTTTTTTTTTTTTAAATGTTTGCCAGCTATGGGGGACTGTGGAAGGTCAGGGGTTAATTTAAATAGGAAAAACAAGGTAACTAGGGATTATTTACTGAAAAACAGGGGGGAATGTAATTTTACAATTTGGCCACAAGATGTCCTCAGTGGTGTATTTAGTCTCCGTACTATTGGTACAGAAACGGAATGACTACATGGCTGGGATTTGTGAATGGCAGGGCCATCTGAGTAGACGGCTGAAGCCATTCACATGGGAAATTAGATCAATAATTGGGAACTGTTTTCCCATTCATTGATCTAGCGGCTAACAATCGGCGGTAATGAGCGGCAGTACCGAGCGCGGGGGGGGGGGGGGGGGAGCGACACGGAGGAACATAGTAGCTAGGCCCCTGCACAGAGTTGTGGCATTTTGCAGGGGCGTAGTTACTCATCCCGTCAGAGGGGAAATGGTTAATTAAAATAATTGTTTTTTACAGATATTTAAACCAAAGTTGGTTAGAATTTATAAAAATGGCAGATCTCTCAAACTTTCAAAGAGGCCAAATTGTTGGTGCTTGTATGGCAGGCGCTACTGTAACAGAAACTGCACGAACACTCGGCATTTCAAGTGGCACTGTCTCAAGTAATGACTGCCTTTGAAAGAGAAGGAAAAGCGTCCTCAGCAAAGCACAGTTGTGGCCGAATGTCAAAGTTGTTTGAGAGAGACCGTCAGACTATAAATCGAATTATTAAAAAAGCTTGCAAGTCCACGGCTCCTAAAATCACTGCAGAGCTGAATGCATACCTACAGAACCCAGTTTCCACAAATACTGTTTGTCGGGAGCTGCACTAATCTGGATGCTACAGAAGAACAGCAATTAGAAAACCTCTGCTCTCAAAGACAAATGTTTCAAAGCGTTTAGAGTGGTGTAGAAACCACCAGAATTGGTCCCTCAAGCAGTGAAAAAATGTGATTTTCTCTGACAGATCATCGTTTACCTTATTTCCGACCTCCGCCTGAGTGTACGTTTGGAGGCAGCCGAAAGAAGCATTTCATCCAGACTGCCTTCTCCCAACCGTAAAACATGGCGGGGGTTCTGTGATGATCTAGGGTGCTATTTCTTGGAAATCCGCCGGGCCAATGATTTCCCTTCATGGAAGAATTAACAGCCGAGACTATTTAGGAATTTTGGGCAGCCAAGTTCATCCTATGGTTCAAGAACTGTTTCTGGAGAGGAATGCTATCTTTCAAGATGATAATGCCCCAATCCATACAGCTAGAATTGTTAAAGAATGGCACGAGGGACATTCTAATGAAGTTAAAGCGGTTTAAAACTCTGACAAGATTTTCAACAGAAATGTGTTTTCCTATTCTTTATAACCCATACAATTATCATATTTGCTTTTGTGCACAAGTATTATTATTCATTTAGACATTATAACTTCCCAAAGTTCAGTTAATTTATTTTTAAAGCTGCTGGTGCATTTTATTCATAACTGTTGTAATTCTGTTGTGAATGCAGCCACCAGTGATTTCTGACCTGTGTTTCACCCCAGGACTCATCAGCTGAAGTCCTGCACAGCCAGAGAATGTTTACATAAATGTATCAAGTAAAGAATGTGTACACAGGATAAGCTTAACAGAAGTTCGGATGCGGGTTCTCCCTGCAGAAGAAAGAGTCAGCCCTGTGATGTAACCCTTTGAATGCTGTTTTACAAAAAAAATAAATTGTGTTAGTATATTATATGCTGTAAATAATCTTTTAGAGCAAAGAACAAATTCTGGGTTTTATTCCGCTTAAAGCAGCTCATCTGGCCACCACCGTCCCTAGACCTCAACATTATTCAGCATTTATGGTTGTTATTAGAGATTCAAGTAAGAAGTCGATTTCCGCCACCATCATCTATAAAAGAACTGGAAAGTGTTTAAACTGAAGAATGGGCTAAAATTCCTTTGGAAACAATTCACAATTTGTATGAATCAATACCTTGGATAATTGAGGCTGTAATTGTCGTAAAAGGTGGACCTACACCATATTAAAATATATTTTGTTGATTTTCAAGATGTTTCCATAATTTTGTCCAACCCCTGTATATTTGTGCTTATCATGGCGACATTAGCTCAATGGATCAGATCCTCCCCTAATATCAAAGGTCTAGGTTATCAGTCTTTTTGACGATGACGTTGCTCTCATACTGTCCCTAATATAGAGAATTAATATTACTCATGTAACCTAGAATGTGCTTATTCTTGGTGGTCTAGTCCCGTGGGTAAGAAATGGGTTTCCTTAGAACAAAAATTATTACGCAACCCACCTAGAGCTCTTTTACGTTATATTTTATTAGGTTGAATTTCTGACAATTCAAAGCACTCTCAAGGCTTTATAACTTATAAAACATCCTCCACCCTACCTTCCCAAACTTTCCCCACGTCTTCCATTGTCAGTATTAAGCATCCTTATTGACGACTTGGTTATATACCCTCTTATAGAAGCTGGAATTAATTGTCTCGAGAAACTCAAAACACTCGATGAGCTAAAATGTGACTTTCACCTCCCCACATTAGCATTATTTACAAGCCAGAGAGTCTTGAGCTTTCTTAAAACAAAGAAAGCTACAATTCCAGAATTCACTGCTAAAATTGTCACTATGCTGAATGCTAAATAGAGATGGCTCGAACCTCCAATTTTAGGTTCGCAAACTTCCGCAAAAGTTCACTTTCGCGAACCCCAATAGGCTTCAATGGGGAGGCGAACTTTGAAAACTAGAAACATTTATGCTGGCCACAAAAGTGATGGAAAAGATGTTTCAAGTGGCCTAACACATGCGAAGTGGGATACACACCAAAAGTCCCAGGGAAAATTCAGGATTTGACGCACAGCAGCGTTTTAATTGCAGAAATCATATTGCATGCTAAATTGTAGGCCTAAAGTGCTTTAAAACATCTTGCATGTGTATACATCAATCAGGTAGTGGAATTAGTGTACTGCTTCACACTGACAGACTAAACTCACTTTGTAACGCACCGCAAACAGCTATTTGTGTAGTGACGGCTGTGCTGGACTGGTGCACACCATGGCGAGAGTGCAGGTGATGGCGGTTTTCAAGCCCATATGGTCGGGCTGTGGTAGCTCAATGACAGAACAACACTGATCTGAGTGTCCAGCTGATCGAATTTGGTCTGTCCACAATGAAGCAATGACCTTATTATCTTGGGTCAGGTTTGCCCCCCAACACACTCATTTAGCCGGTCATTGCTTCATTGTGATACGCAAGCCCCTTCACCACAGCAAGGTAACGATCACAAAGGAGAATTGACACATGTACATGCCTTTTGTTTTGCTGTTGCAGCTGCAGTGCAGCCAGAAAAATTAGGCAGGCATGCACACTCACCAAAAAAAATTCAGGAATCCACCTGGAGTCCTGGACCCTGTTGGTAGTGGAGGAGAAGGCAGTCAAGCGGCCTTCAAGCAGAGATGCTGTGTGGGGACTGACTTAGTCTTGGGGCAGGCCTGACCGTGCTTTGCAGACCAAGCATCTGTGGTCAGATGGACCCTTGACCCAACGCTGTGTGCCAGAGACGGCACCACTTGCCTTTCAACATCACAGTACAGTTTGGGTATCGCCTTATATGAGAAATAATTGCGTGATGGTATCTTACACTATGGTGTGTGTCTTTGCTTTTGTGTGCTGCTTTTCCTCAGGTGGTCATCCCATTGCAGTTTGTGCTTTGTAATCATGTGCCTTCATAAGGTAGTTGTCCCTACGCACGGGTCTTGGTCTTTCCACGGCTCAATTTTCGGTGACAGAGAGTACAGATGGCATTGCTCTCATCTGAGGCAGACACACACAAAAATTTCCACACCGCTGAGCCCTGGGATGATGGCACTTTGGTGATGGCTGCCGACGGAGTGTTAAGTGGGTTGCCAGAATCAGAGCAGGAGGAGGAAGATATGTCACGCTTCTGTGCGGAAGCTGAGGAAGATGAGGTGTTCTGTGTTAAATAATCAACTACTGACAATATTGGGGGTTTATGGCACGTGCCTTCTTCTGAACACTGTACTTTGGTCGAGGGCCGCACAAAATCACGACAGCGTGACCTCGAACAGACCTGCCAGGTGGCCAGCCTCTGGCTCTGCCTCTTGTTATGTCCATATTGACTTGACTAATACAATGTGCGGTTACACAGGTGCAGTGAAAAGGTTGCAGTGACTGCTGGTACAACAATGTGCTGTTACACAGGTGCAGTGAACAGGTTGCAGTGACTGCTGGTACAACAATGTGCGGTTACACAGGTGCAGTGAACAGGTTGCAGTGACTGCTGGTACAACAATGTGCGGTTACACAGGTGCAGTTAACAGGTATGCACGGACTGGTATATAAAGCGTGCGGTCACACACGTGCAGTGAACAGGTATGCAGTGACTGGTATTACAAATGTGCAGCTTTCACACACACAGGTACCGTGAACAGGTATGCAGTGACTGGTATATAATATAACACTGCGTGCGGTCACGTAGGTGTACTGAACAGGCATGCAGTGACTGGTATCAATACAACGTGCAGCTGTCACACACACAGGTACCGTGAACAAGTGCAGTGACTGGTATATAACACTGCGTGCTTCTCTCACACAGGTGCAGTAAACATGAACAGGTATGCAGTGATTGGTATTACAAATGTGCAGCTGTCACACATGTGCACTGAAAAGGTAGGCACTGAATGTGCTAGGCCTGGCAGTGGCACAGTAGGAATTAGCAAGGGGCCAAGGGCCAGCTGCGACTGACTGACAGGGCTGTATATGTAATTGTCAGTGGGACACACACAAAAAAAATAGATCACAAGAACAACATTAGCTCTCAAAAGAGCTGTTGAGGGGTGCTTTGTAGCAATAAGTATCAGTAGGAGCAAGTTAACAAGCTTAACAAGAGCCTAACTAAGCTTCCCCTAATGTCTCTGCAGCAAACTTTCCCTTCTCTAATTACTGCAGCCACACAAGTGAGCGAAATGGCCAACGCTGCCTGCCTTTTATAAGGGGGGGGGGGGACTCCAGGAGGGAGTGTAGTCTAATTGGCTACCATGTGTCTGCTGAATGTGATGTAGAGGGTCAAAGATGACTCTAATGATGTAGTATAGGGGGCGGGTCAAACTCACATATAGTTTGCGTGTTTGCGTTCGAATGCAAAGCGTTCAGGCCATCTCTAATGCTAAGGTTCCTCAGAGGGGAGTAATTTCAACATGCTATGCTGAACTCAACTCAGTTCAGATTTCCCCATTATCTAAATACTCTCAAATTTGGTCTTACGATCTTCATACTCAAATTATTGTTGATCAACTAATCTCATCCTATAGAATGATCATGCAGCTGCAAATGTATATCACGCTGGGAATGTCTCTTTAAAAGTATCACTAAATTGTACTTGACTCCTAGGAGACTAGCCTCATTCAACCCAGATATATCTCCACTGTGTTGGCACTGCTCTTCCTCTGTTGGAACCTTACTTCACATGCTTTAGGAGTCCCCAATAGCACAGTCTTTATTGAAAGAAACGGCGGTATATATCCAACAACACTACCTTGCTACCTTCAACATTATTTTATTGAGATAGAACATAGACTTTCTATCTACCAGTTAGTCCTTGCCTCTCGCCATACAGTAGTCAGCAATTGGAAAACAATCCTCTTTTAGATGCAATTTAACTATTGAAAATTACTGTAGGCCAAGAATCTCAATCTCAAACTAAACTCTTGATAAAGGGTTACTAATAACATGTATCTGTCAATGCTGCTAAAACTAACCTATTGTTTTCAAGTATGAACAAGTGGTGGTTTATGGTTTATGTTACATGGTTTAAGATTTATGGTAATATTACTAGTTTTTCGCAATGTCATCTTTACTAAGTTGTAGATATACCCATGATAATTAGAATCTCTTTTATTTCATTAAAATACCAGATGAAAAATACTTATTGGTTGTGACTTATAAGCTTTGAGATATACAGTGGTTGGACAAAATAATGGAAATGCCTTGAAAATCAACAAATTATATTTTAATATGGTGTAGGTCCACCTTTTGCTGCAATTACAGCCTCAATTCTCCGAGGTATTGATTCATACAAATTATGAATTTTGTCCAAAGGAATTTTAGCCAATTCTTCAGTTAAAACACCCTCCAGTTCTTTTAGAAACGATGGCGGCGGAAATCGACTTCTTACTTGAATCTATAATAACGACCATAAATGCTCAATAATGTTGAGGTCTGAGGATTGTGGTGGCCAGAAGAGATGCTTAACTTCAGTAGAATGTTCCTCGTGCCATTCTTTAACAATTCTAGCTGTATGGATTGGGGCATTATCATCTTGAAAGATGGCATTCCCCTTTGGAAACAGTTGTTAAAGTGAACCTCCGGACTAAAAATCTACTCAGCAGAACTAAAAAAGCTTGGTGTTTCTTTAACAGTTTCACAGCATCAGAACTTTGTTTCTCTTATACAAGCCTCATTTTTAGCTGCACAGAAGAAAACTGCCTGGGCAGTTTTCCCCTGATGCTGTGCAAAGCATAATGGGATTTCTGATGTTGTTGTTTTCGTTCTGCTGTTTTGGTGACATTTTTTTTTTTTACCTTTTGAATTTGACATTTGAAGCCCAGCGTGTGCTGGTGGGAGGGGTGATCAGGACACTGGACAGTTTGAACTGTGTCTCATGCTCCCTGTCACCTCCTTTCAACCAAAAAGATGGCTGTCCTCATGACAAAGATGGCAGCCCCCATGAATCACAAACATTTGCCTATTCTTTTAAAACGGTGGGTAAAAGATTATATTACCTATATATTCTAATTAACATAACTAATGTAACTTAATGACAGTATGTTTGTTTAGGCTGAAGTTCCCCTTTAAACCATAGAAGGAACTGTGGTCGCCCAAAATTCCTAAATAGTCTCGGCTGTTAATTCTTCCATGAAGGGAAATCATTGGCCCAGCGGATTTCCAAGAAATAGCACCCTAGATCATCACAGAACCCCCGCCATGTTTTACGTTTGGGAGAAGGCAGTCTGGATGAAATGCTTCTTTCGGCTGTCTCCAAATGTACACTCGGCCGGAGGTCGGAAATAAGGTAAATTATGCTTCGTCAGAGAAAATCACATTTTTCCATTGCTCGAGGGACCAATTCTGGTGGTTTCTACACCACTCTAAACGCTTTGAAACATTTGTCTTTGAGAGCAGAGGTTTTCTAATTGTAGTTCTTCTGTGGAATCCAGATTTGTGCAGCTCCCGACTAACAGTTTTTGTGGAAACTGGGTTCTGTAGGTGTTCATTCAGCTCTACAGTGATTTTAGGAGCCGTGGTCTTGCGAGCTTTTCTAACAATTCCATTTAGATTCTGACTGTCTCTCTCAGACAACTTCGACTTTCGGCCACAACTGTGCTTTGCTGAGGACGTTTTTCCTTCCCTTTCAAAGGCAGTCATTACTTTTGAGACAGTACCTCTTGAAATGCCAAGCATTCGGGCAGTTTCTGTTACAGTAGCACCTGCCATACGAGTACCAACAATTTGGCCTCTTTTAAAGAGAATCTGTATTGTTAAAATCGCACAAAAGTAAACATACCAATGCGTTGGGGACACCTCCTATTCCCCTCTGTTACAATTTTGCCGCTCCCCGCCACATTAAAAGTAGTCAAAAACAGTTTTTAAAAGTTTGTTTATAAACAAACAAAATGGCTACCAAAACCAGAAGTAGGTTGATGTGCAGTATGTCCACACATAGAAAAATACATCCATACACAAGCAGGCTGCATACCGCCTTCCTTTTGAATCTCACAAGATCATTTGTGTGTTTACCTTCTTCCCCATGCAGCTATCATCCACTGAAGAGTAACAGGCTGATTGTTTCTTCCTGCAGACAGTTCTGCCCGTGTCTGTAATTCCTCAGTATGTGACAGCCCAGCCAGTTCAGAGGACATTTTATCCAGCTTGTAAAAGGCAGCTCTCTTCTCTCACTGACAAGAGAGCAGAGAGGCTGCCTAATGTAAATAACACAGGAGTGTGCATAGAGGGGGCGTGGAGGGGGGGGGGGCGTGCATAACAGATCAACAACACTGAAGAGTTGGCAGCCTTCCAGACACAGGGCGACAAATCCGACAGAGGAAAGATAAGTTGATTTATTACAGAGGCGGCTATAGTAGAAAGTGCTGCAGTAAGCCAGAGCACATTAGAATAGGTTTAGGAACTTGTAGGATAGTAGAAAAAAGGATGACATTTTTGTTACAGAGTCTCTTTAAAGTCTTGTAAAATCTGCCATTTTTATAAATTCTAACCAACTTTGGTTTAAATATCTGTAAAAAACAATTATTTTAATTAAACATATCAAATAACAAAAATAATGAACAAAAAAGATTTAACATATGTCAAGTTTTGATTGCTTAAAACATGTTCAAAGATTATGATGCCAAAATGTTAGGTGTTTTCCATTATTTTGTCCAACCCCTGTACAGAGATTATCCTAGATTACCACCATTACCAGATACTTCCTATCATGGAATTCTATTTATATCTCTAGTCTTCACAAATTTTAAGTGTCTACCTATATTCGCAGTGTGATAGGTAGGTCTTTGACCACTGCACCTCTCACTCCAGCTGGGGGGGGACTTGTAATGCCCCGGTCGGCTATCTATTTTTGGTAGCGACTGGAGGGTTGCAGACTCCTCCTAGTACATGCTAGTAGAAGAAAGGTAATGGTATTCCTTGTAGTATGTCAATACATGGACAGCAAAGATGGATTTGTTTACTATATGATAGGTATGAATATATTCTTTATCCAAGTGCAATTAATGTTATGCATCATATGATATAACTCTGTATATATCTTGATTCTGAAATAAAAAAATTATTGAAAAAAGAAGTTCTAGAATAGATTTTAGGGTGTTGAGGTCTATGTCTTGGGTATTCTTTTGACACAAACTGTGACAAAGCAATAAATTGTTTATTTATATGTATTCTGCACCAAAAGTAAAAGCTTGTAAAAAGAAAACAAAGGGACAGACTTTTAAATAGAATACATAAATTGTTACCTTAGGGACTCCGCTTTTTAAATATGTATGCCTTGTATAAGGGTATATTATGGTTATTTTTGCAAATAAGGGCTTGCATCTATTGCTAGGGTACAACGAGAAAACAAAAGTCAAAATATAGAAAAAATACACCTTTATTTCCAAAGAGATTGTATTATAGTTTAAAGAATCCCCGAAGTGACATGTGACATGATGAGATAGACGTGTATGTACAGTGCCTAGCACACAAATAACTATGCTGTGCCTTTTTTTTCTTCGTCTGCCTGAAAGAGTTAAATAACATGTATGTAAGTGGCTGACTCAGTCCTGACTCAGACAGGAAGTGACTACAGTGTGACCCTCACTGATAAGAAATTCCAACTATAAAACACTCTCCTAGCAGAAAATGTCTTCTGAGAGCAAGAAAGAGGTAAAAAGGGGAATTTCTTATCTGTGAGCGTCACACTGTTGTCACTTCCTGACTGAGTCAGCCACTTAAATACCCTGATATTTAACTTTTTCAGGCAGAGAAAGAAAGAAAAAAAGGAACACAGCATAGCTATTTGTGTGCTAGGCACTATACATACACATGTCTATTTCATCATGTCACATGTCACTTCGAGTATCCTTTAAATGTAGGCATTGTATTATAGTTGAAATGTTCGGATAACCAGGATAAATGGGCAAACAAAAAAATGGGCAAAAAAAAAAATTTCTCCAGAAAAAAAAATCTAGATCATTTGGATGTGATAAATAGTTATAAAGTTATTGGAGAATGAAAAAGAGAAGCACTGAAATGTAAAAATTCCTCTCGTCCAAAAGGTGAAAACAACCTGCGGGCTGAAGTGTTTAAAGGGGCACTATGGCAAAAAATGGTAAAATTTTAAATATGTACAAAAATAAGAAGTATGTTTTTTTCCAGAGTAAAATTAGCCATAAATTATTTTTCTCCTATGTTGCTGTCACTTACAGCAGATATTAGAAATCTGACAGAAACAACAGGTTTTGTACTAGTCCATCTCTTCATGGGGGGATTTTCAGGGATTTATTTATTTTCAAAAGCTCTGTCCAACTGCCAAAAAACTGTGTAGTGAGCAGGGAAGTTTGCCAGCATCATTGTTTAAATCCTTTTTAGGGAATATCTTTATAAAGAATAAAAGACTTGCTGAGAGCCCCCTATGAAGAGATGGACTAGTGCAAAACCTGTCACTTCTGTCAGATTTCTACTACCTACTGTAAGTGACAGCAGCATAGGAGAAAAGTAATTTACGGCTCATTTTACTCTGGAAAAAAACATACTTCTTATTTGTTTGTTTGCACATATTTTACATTTTACAATTTTTTTTGCCATAGTGCCCCTTTAAGGGCTTAAGCGGCATTGGAACAAACTGGCCAGTACTTGTGAGCTGCATGCGTGAAATGTGTGGGTGTGAGGAGCATTCCATGATTTTAAACCAGCATAATTTTAATTAGGGAGGGTAATGTCAATAGATATATTTATTTCTGTTTTGATACAATTATGATCAATAAAATATGTATGCATCATGAGCATGGGTTATTGATATGTGTAAGTAATTTAGTATACTACTACCCTAACACTCCCCTGATTATGGTTAGATGCAATATGAAGTCAACATGTTCACCAGATCTTTAAAGGGAACCTAAACTGAGAAGGATATGGATTTTTCCTTTTAAAATAATAGTAGTTGCCTGACTCTTTTGCTGGTCCGGTGTCTCTAATACTTTTAGCCACAGCCCCTCAACAAGCATGCAGATCAGGTGCTCTGACTGAAGTCAGACTGTATTAGCTGCATGCTTGTTTCTGGTGTGTGATTCATCCACTACTGCAGCCAAATAGATCAGCAGGACTGACAAGCAACTGCTATTATTTAAAAGGAAACATCCATATCCCTCTCAGTTAAGGTTCCCTTTAAGAATATTTAATAATGTTAATCTCCTCCCATCTTCACTAAGTGTCAACAATATTGTACCGGGCAAGAAATTCAAATGTTTATACAGAATGGTTGATTGTCTAAAGGTGGCCACACACCATACAATTTTTTTAAATTTCCTTTCAAGGATTACAATATTTTTTTTGATTGATTGTAACATCTGACCAATATACCACACATGCGTGTTTAATTTTTCCCCAATTATGAAAAAAATAATTGAAAACACTAAGAAAATTGCTTGGGGGTATGTATTAAGAAAATGACAATCTACCCTACACCATTCAATTTTCATAAAAATTGATCAGAAAAATCCACCACTCCCAATTGATTTACTTAGAATAAAAATGTGAGTTACCACAGAATCTGAACATTTTATTGTATAGAGTGTGGCCACCTTTAAATATATTTTTGGGCTGTTTTCTTTTCAATAATACTTTTATGTATTTATTTTTTTTAGATGGTTCGGTCATACTGTAGCCAGAACATGACTTCACATTGCTATCCAGTGTTTTTCATGAATATAAATGTTCCCCCTGCAACCGTTGATGTGAACATGACTCCAGATAAGACTCAAGTAATGCTACTAAATAAGGTATCTGCTTTTCATGAGTTATGACTTGTGTTTTACTTGGTAATTTCTCCAAGAATTCAAAAAAACTATCAATACAATATTACAAATTATAGTCACAGCATGAAGATCACTACTTGATGTTTATTTTGATATTATGAGATATTGAGTGTGTCAATAAATACTGTTTTTTTGTGTAACAAAAAAACCTGGCATAGTGGAATCATGAATTTATTAGAAGACTTTAAAAAAGACTTTAAACAAATCTTAGAGATGTTCCAGAGAATTAATTTAATTGAGGATGCACAATTGCGCACAATATTCAGCAGAGAGAGACTGTCCATCTTTGCAAAGTACAGTGTACTTTGTAATCAACAATGGGACATTTCAGCCAATTCCACCTCCTAACTGTCCTGGATTTTAGCTTCTCACGATCCTTATGTATTAGTGTTGGAGTATTTAAGAAAAGATCATCTTCCACTGAATAATTTTCAAATTTGTTTATATTTGTTGAAGTGGTGTCATCCCTTCTACTAAAATTTCAAATGGGCATCCAACTGATAGCCTGATTTTACCTTTTGGATTCTAAAATGTAAGCCCAGAGCACTCTAAAGGTGCATACACACATCATACTATAGTCTTTGGAAAATGAAATATCACAGACCTATTTTACTCCCTTCCATGTAGTATGAGAGCCATACCTACACAGTCTATTCTATGGAGCTGAACTCCCCATCAGACAGAAATCTTTGCAAGATGCTGCACAAAAAGATGCTGCACACACTCAAAAGATCTGTAGCTGCAAAAGATCTGTTCCTGCCAAAAATCCATTCCTGCAAATTGCAATGATAGTCTATGAGATCTGCAGATCATCATACACACATGATTTAACTGACATTCATCTGCAGATCAGATCCACCAGGATGGATTTTCAGATCTGTGGATGATTGCTTGATCTGCAGATGAATGTCAGTTAAATCATGTGTGTATGATGATCTGCAGATCTCATAGACTATCATTGCAATTTGCAGGAATGGATTTTTGGCAGGAACAGATCTTTTGCAGATACTGATCTTTTGTGTCTGTACAGCATCTGTGTGTGCAGCATTTTGCAAAGATTTTTTTCTGATGTGGAGTTCAGCTCCATAGAAAAGACTGTGTAGAGTATGGCTCTAATACTACATGAAAGGGGGTAAGATTGGTCTGTGATCTTTCATTTTCCAAAGACTATACTCTGATGTGTGTATGCACCTTATATGTAGCTACATGTCATACAATTTTATAAATATCTTTTCAATTCAAGAATTGCAATCAATTTTTCTGAGTGTTTGCAGCATTTCAAAAATCTGAACAATGTACATCACACATGTTCAGTTTTTCCTCAATTACGATAAAAATGATTAAAAACTCAGAAAAAATTGCAATTGCTTGTGTTAGTTAAGAAATTGTCAATCTACCCTACACCATTCAGTTTTCATATATATTGATCAGGAAAATACAACACTCCCAATCTTCTTTTTTTTTTCAAATAAAAATGGTAAATTCAGATTTCTAGAAAAAAAATGTTTTTTAATTTTCCTGCACAACCAATCATATTTATCCAATTGGTGTAACATTGGATATTTTAATTGTATGGTGTGTGGCCACCTTTTCGGTATTGTAGCTCCCAAGTCAAATAGTATTGGTTAGGAGGGTACATAAGATAGGCTGCACACTCTGCCCCTGCTAACATGTAATTGCATAATTATGTGGAACTGATATCTCTTTCTAGCATAGAAGAGATAGTGTAATCGCTTTCAGCCCTTGGTTGTTCTGGTACTGCAGGTGCATGTCTACCTACTGTGCCTTTGAATTTGCCCAACAGGCTTTCCCTGCAGATCATTTCCATGCTAGGTGCTGCTTGGTAATGAACACTTACCATCCATGTGTTAATTATTATCTGTGATAGCCTCATGTAAATAAAATATCATTTTTTGTTTGCCATGGATATAATAAAATATTGTACATATGAGCAAATTACCTTACATGTGATATTCTAAATATCCCTTCAGTCAAAGGGAACCTGAAACGAGAAGTATATGGTTGGAAGAACAAAGAGAAATCGAGAGCCCAATATGGTGTAGTATTGTTAAGTTGGTTGTGGTTAAAAGCAAAATATTTAGATATACTCGCAAACATGGGTTACCCATAGGCAACCACTTCAAGTGCAGGTGGGGAGTATTAGAACCTGACCCCACTCAGGTTTTTAAGATGTCGCTCTCTGTAGATAGGAAACAGGGTAGCACCCCTCCACCGAGGGTGGAATCAAAATTTCAGCAAGGCTTGGTGTACAGAGGCGCCAGAGTAGAATAAAAACGTTTAAAAACCGTCTAAAAGAGGGGGATGTTCAGGTGGACTTACCTCCCTCAAAAATATAAGCTTGGTGTAATTGCCTTCTTAAAACAGAAGGAAATTTGCAATAATTCAGTTATAAGTAAACATTTGTGGTTACCCACAATGCACTACCACTAAATATGCAAATTATCCCTTTTCACCCTTGTAAGCCAAGCAAGCATCCAGAACCGCTGCTGTATAGCAAGCTTATACCTTTTAGTTTTACACAGCCATATCAAACCCACATGTAGACAGCCTGTTTCGGACTTTTGGTCCTCATCAGTACATGGCAGGGATTGATAAGGCTGTATGAAATAGGGCTTGGACGAGTACAACAGAGTAACCAAGCAGCTCAGGGTGACCCAAACTACTAGGAATGTATAGGGGGATAAAAGGAACCAAAAAGCCCTCCTACTAAAAAAACAAAGCTTGGTGTAATTGCCTTCTTAAAACAGAAGGAAATTTGCAATAATTCAGTTATAAGTGAACATTTGTGGTTACCCACAATGCACTACCACTAAATATGCAAATTATCCCTTTTCGCCCTTGTAAGCCAAACAAGCATCCAGAACCGCTGGTGTATAGCAAGCTTATAGCTTTTAGTTTTACACAGCCATATCAAACCCACATGTAGACAGCCTGTTTCGGACTTTTGGTCCTCATCAGTACATGGCAGGGATTGATAAGGCTGTATGAAATAGGGCTTGGACGAGTACAACAGAGTAACCAAGCAGCTCAGGGTGACCCAAACTACTAGGAATGTATAGGGGGATAAAAGGAACCAAAAAGCCCTCCTACTAAAAAAACAAAGCTTGGTGTAATTGCCTTCTTAACCACTTTCCCCCCGCCCGTACGAATTTCTCCGTCCCTTTTTCCATCCTTTAACCCCCAGGGACGGAGAAATCCGTACTTTGCGCGCTCCCGCCGCTGTCCGCGCTCCCGCTCGTAAACACGCCGCCCGCCGCTAGTAAACACGCCGCCGCCCGCTCGCCCGGAGATCAATGAACGGGAAAATCCATTCCCGTGACAACTGTTGGTGCGATTGTTCGAAAATGGAAGGAGCACAAAATGACCATCAATCGACCTCGCTCTGGGGCTCCACACAAGATCTCACCTCGTGGGGTGTCAATGGTTCTGAGAAAGGTGAAAAAGCATCCTAGAACTACACGGGAGGAGTTACTGAATGACCTCAAATTAGCAGGGACCACAGTCACCAAGAAAACCATTGGAAACACATTACACCGCAATGGATTAAAATCCTGCAGGGCTCGCAAGGTCCCCCTGCTCAAGAAGGCACATGTGCAGGCCCGTCTGAAGTTTTGAACACCTGAATGATTCTGTGAGTGACTGGGAGAAGGTGCTGTGGTCTGCTGAGACCAAAATAGAGCTCTTTGGCATTAACTCAACTCGCTGTGTTTGGAGGAAGAAAAATGCTGCCTATGACCCCCAAAACACCGTCCCCACCATCAAGCATGGGGGTGGAAACATTTTGCTTTGGGGGTGTTTTTCTGCTAAGGGCACAGAACAACTTAATCGCTTTAACGGGAAAATGGACGGAGCCATGTATCGTGAAATCCTGAACGACAACCTCCTTCCCTCTGCCAGGAAACTGAAAATGGGTCGTGGATGGGTGTTCCAGCACGACAATGACCCAAAACATACAGCAAAGGCAACAAAGGAGTGGCTCAAGAAGAAGCACATTAAGGTCATGGAGTGGCCTAGTCAGTCTCCGGACCTTAGTCCAATGGAAAACCTATGGAGGGAGCTCAAGCTCAGAGTTGCACAGAGACAGCCTCGAAACCTTAGGGATTTAGAGATGATCTGCAAAGAGGAGTGGACCAACATTCCTCCTAAAATGTGTGCAAACTTGGTCATCAATTACAAGAAACGTTTGACCTCTGTGCTTGCAAACAAGGGTTTTTCCACTAAGTATTAAGTCTTTTATTGTTAGAGGGTTCAAAAACGTTTTTCACTCAATGAAATGCAAATCAGTTGCTATCTTTTATTTAAGGTTATTTTTTCGATTTTCCTTTTGATGTGCTATCTGCCACTGTTAAAATAAACCTACCATTGAAATGATACTGTTCTGAGACTTTTTCATTTCTTTGTCATTGGACAAACTTACAAAATCAGTGAGGGGGCAAATAATTATTTCCTCCACTGTATAACTGAATTATTGCAAATTTCCTTCTGTTTTAAGAAGGCAATTACACCAAGCTTTGTTTTTTTTAGTAGGAGGGCTTTTTGGTTCCTTTTATCCCCCTATACATTCCTAGTAGTTTGGGTCACCCTGAGCTGCTTGGTTACTCTGTTGTACTCGTCCAAGCCCTATTTCATACAGCCTTATCAATCCCTGCCATGTACTGATGAGGACCAAAAGTCCGAAACAGGCTGTCTACATGTGGGTTTGATATGGCTGTGTAAAACTGAAAGCTATAAGTTTGCTATGCACCATCGGTTCTGGATGTTTGCTTGGCTTACAAGGGTGAAAAGGGATAATTTGCATATTTAGTGGTAGTGCATTGTGGGTAACCACAAATGTTCTCTTATAACTGAATTATTGCAAATTTCCTTCTGTTTTAAGAAGGCAATTACACCAAGCTTTGCTTTTTTAGTAGGAGGGATTATTGGTTCCTTTTATCCCCCTATAAATTCCTAGTAGTTTGGGTCACCCTGAGCTGCTTGGTTACTCTGTTGTACTCGTCCAAGCCCTATTTCATACAGCCTTATCAATCCATGCCATGTACTGATGAGGACCAAAAGTCCGAAACAGGCTGTCTACATGTGGGTTTGATATGGCTGTGTAAAACTGAAAGCTATAAGCTTGCTATACACCAGCGGTTCTGGATGCTTGCTTGGCTTACAAGGGCGAAAAGGGATAATTTGCATATTTAGTGGTAGAGCATTGTGGGTAACCACAAATGTTTACTTATAACTGAATTATTGTAAATTTCCTTCTGTTTTAAGAAGGCAATTACACCAAGCTTTGCTTTTTTAGTAGGAGGGCTTTTTGGTTCCTTTTATCCCCCTATACATTCCTAGTAGTTTGGGTCACCCTGAGCTGCTTGGTTACTCTGTCAAAAATATAAAACTCAATTTTGTCACAATATATCAATACAAATTTTTTTATTGAACTCCACTTAGTGCAACGCGTTTCGCAGGTGTGGTCCTGCTTCATCAGGCAAACAGGAGTATAACTCAATGGGTCTAAATGCAGAAGTGACAGAGGCGCTCACTTCTGCATTTAGACCCATTGAGTTATACTCCTGTTTGCCTGATGAAGCAGGACCACACCTGCGAAACACGTTGCACTAAGTGGAGTTCAATAAAAAATGTTGTATTGATATATTGTGACTCAATTGAGCTTTATACTTTTGAGGGAGGTAAGTCCACTTAAACATCCCCCTCTTTTAGACGGTTTTTAAATGTTTTTATTCTACTCTGGCGCCTCTGTACACCAAGCCTTGCTGAGAAGTATATGGTGGCTGCCATATTTATTTCCTTTTAAGTAATACCAGTTGCCTGTCAGCCCTGCTGATCTATTTGGCTGTAGTAGTGTCTGAATCGCTGGAGAAAGGGAAAATGTCCGCACTCACCAACAAGTAGCTTCCATACACTTTATTAGACATCCATAAAACAGCAAAGAAAGGCTGGTCAGCCTTTTTTTGCTGTTTTATGGATGTCTAATAAAGCGTATGGAAGCTACTTGTTGGTGAGTGCTGACATTTTCCCTTTCTCCAGTGTTGCTGCTTTTAGTCCAGCACCCCGATGCAGATGCGAAGAGTGCAGCGGTGTTTCTTCCTGTACAATTAGTGTCAGACTCGCACCAGAAACAAGCATGCAGCTAATCTTGTTAAATTTGACAAAAATGTCAGTAACAACTGCTCTGCTGCATGCTTGCACAGGGTCTATGGCTAAAATTATTAGAGGCCGAGGATCAGCAGGATAGTCCGGCAACTGATACTGCCTAAAATGAAATAAATATGGCAGCCTCCATATCCCTCTTACTTCAGATGTCCTTTAAAATTAGCTTGAAGAATATAATGAGCAGTACATTAGTCCCTGATAAAATTATTATTCCTAACTTTAAGATTCAATTTTAATCTAAAAGCATAATTGTTCTATTAACATATCCATTCCACAGCTGATATCAAACTATTTTGAAGTGGATCTTCGGAATAATTTAAAAAAACCTGCAGCCTCCCTGCAGTGCCTGGTACACACCATGCGATTTCCCGTCAGATAGATGGGTGGAATTGGTCATTTCTGACAGATCCGATCTGATTTCCGATTATTTTTCTGATCGATTTTTCTGATCATTTGTTTATATAAATCAATCAGAAAAACAATCGGAAATCAGATCGGACAGTTGGAAATTATCTATCTGACCCATCTATCTGATGGCAAATTGCATGATGTGTACCAGGCATAAAAGAAAGTTATAGTTACCTGAAGAGCCTCATGACGGTCTCACAAAACCATCCCAAAGACTCCACATCATCCGACTTCCGGTACTTGGCCCTGCCTCACCTCTCTCCTCGGAGAAAAATGCCCTGCTATTTTTGGAGTCCAAGGCTGCTCAGGTTACTATAACTTTCTTTTACAGGCAGGCTGCAGGATTTTTAAATTAGTACAAAGATCCGTTTTTAGATCAATTTTAATGGTGTTTTAGAATATTCCTTAATTCGAGGTCTGCTTAGTGTACTTATTAAAGTTTTAACGTTTCACCTATACATGGTAGCGGCATTGTTGCTTATAGGAAATGACAGCTAAAATAACTTACCCCCCTACTTACCTGGGGCTTACTCCAGCCCCTTGCAGCCGACATGTCCCACGCCACAGCTCCATGCTCAGCCGCTGGCCCTGGTCCCGCCTGTGCAAAGACCGACCTCACAAGGTCGTCCTCAACCGCGCCTGCGCGAGCGCCACTGTCGATCACTCGCACGTGGGCTGGAGTGTTCTGCGCAAGTGCAGTAGTTCTGCAGTAGCCTTCCAATTATCCTCAATGTCTCCCAAATGCCTTCAAGTTATAATATGTCCAGTAATTACTTAATTTACATTCAAACTGTTTGATGCAATATCTGCGAAAGTCCATGTGCTGGTAGTGGATGTATGCCGCCAACCTTGCCATGTATTGGGTGGTAACAGTCTCATGTGTAAAGTTTTAACATAGCATACGTCTGGGAATAAAGTTGCTATAAAGGGGAAAGGTAGGTACCTCATATCCGTGTATGAGTTTAAACTAAGAACAAATGCTGCCACGATAGGTAATCAGAATCCTGCTCTACATCTTAGACAACCATCACTAAAGGCCTGTTATTAATGTAAGGATTTTGCATTACTGTATATCGATGTGTTATATATTATCACCTGATTGTTAGAATTAGATACAATGTGGTTCTTCATAATTAATACTTAAATTAAAATATATAAATTCAAAAAGAAAGAAGGCTAAGAATACATATAGTCCCTGACATACAAACACCACACTTACAATTTGGCCCCCTGAGGCTTTATTACCGGCCCCCCACACACAAAACGTCTTACTTATAGATGCGGTCAGCTACATCTTTAAATATTGGTGGTCCGCTTATAGAATAGCAGTGTTGGCACCACCCATCCACATGGAAGCCAGAAAGCAGTAATTCACTGGTTTCCAATCAAATTCCACATCAGGTGACACTGCTGTACAATTGGACAGCAGGTTGTCACCTGGGTATGCTTCACTGTCTGACCTGCAAAGACTTCTACATCATTTTATGTAAACTCCGGCCCCCCAGCAGTCTGAAGTATGTTGACCCGGCCCTCGACCCAAAACGTTGGGGACCCCTGTTAAAGAGGAACTCCAGTGAAAATAATGTAATAAAAGTGCTTCATTTTTATAATACATAACATATAAATGATTTAGTCAGTGTTTGCCCATTGTAAAAATCTTTCCCCTCCCTGATTTTTATTCTGACATTTATCACATGGTGACATTTTTACTGCTGGCAGGTGATGTCAGTGGAAGTAGCTTCTGCTTGCTTTTTTGGCAGTTGGAAACAACTGTAAACAGCTATTTCCCACAATGCAACAAGGTTCTTAAACAGGAAACTGCCAGGACCATGGTCCTCACAGTTTGCTGTGGGAGGGGTTTCACCACAATATCAGCCATACAGAGCCCTCTGATTATCCATTTGTGAAAAGGAATAGATTTCTCATGTAAAAGGGAGTATCAGCTACTGATAGGGATGAAGTTCAATTCTTGGTCACGGTTTCTCTTTAAGAATTAAGCTATAGTACCTATCATGTTTGTTAACTGGGAACTACCTGTATAGGACTTGAAAAATTAAGTTCCTTGGCTGATTTTTTTAAGACCAAACTTAAAATGCATACTTTGCTTCTGTCTTTACCAAGGTGATTCCCTTATCTCATAATACAGATCAGGTTTGTTCCCAGTTTTCCTTATTCAGGTTGAGTTGCCTAACACAGGAAGTTGAGAAGGTATGCTTAGATAAAATCAAGATAGATAAGGCACCTGGCCCAGATGGCATACAACCCTAAGTAGTAGGGGAGTTATCGTTAAGCCACTTTTTCTTACTTTCTACAATTCTCTTTAAGGGGGTCACTTCCTTATGACTGGGGTATTGAGGACATAACTCCTGCCTACCTAGTTTTCAGTGGTGTAATCCCTTGCTGTCAAGAATTGCCGTTATAGCTGTTATAATAACAGCTGAGCTCCACTGAGCTCCTCCGTATGTGCTTACATTGTTGCCCGGCAACCAGACTCCCGGTCTGTGCGGAGAGTCGCTCTTTGCAGAGAGTCATCTGTTATCAGCTGCTGGGAGAATCAGCCAGAATCAGCCCCATCTACACCATACGATTCTTTGTCCGATTCAATTCATTGATTCGATTCAATCCGACCTGTCCAATTCATGATTCGATTCAATTCGATTCAAATTGAATCGAATCATGAATCGGACATGTCAGATTGAATCAAATCGAATCAATGAATCAAATTGAATCGGATCGGACAAAGAATCCTATGGTGTAGATGGGGCTGATTCTCCCAGCAGCTGATAACAGATGAGTCTCTGCACAGACCGGGAGTCTGGTTCCCAGACAACAATGTAAACAAATACTGAGGCGCTCAGCCATTATTATAACAGCTATAACGGCAATTCCTGACAGCAAGGGATTACACCACTGAAAACTAGGTAGGCAGGAGTTATGTTTGTGAAATGAAAGTAAAAAAAACACCCCTAGCAAATGGATTAGCCTCCCAGTCCGTCATCCGTCAGTGTTTACATACACTGAGAATTACATGTTGCTTTGATGAAACCATTCATTTAAAAAAAAAAAAAACTTTTCACACTATTTTAGAAGGATGTTTAATAGTTTATGCATAAACCACTTTTTATTTTTTTCCTCATTCGAAAAAGAGGTCCTTTAACAGTTTCACAGCATCAGAACAGATGCTGTGCAAAGCATGATGGAATTTCTGATGATCATGTTCTCATTCTGCTGTTTTGGTGCACATTTATTTACTTTTAAATTTTGAATTTGAGATTTGAAGCCTAGCTCGTGCAGCTGGGAGGGGTGATCAGGACACAGGATAGTTGGAACTGTGTTTCATGCTCCCTGTCACCTCCTTGCAAACCAAAAAGATGGCTGCTCCTTTAAAAAAGATGGTTGCCCCTATGAAGTCACAAACATTTGCCTGTTCTTTTAAAACAGGATGGGTAAGAGATTATATTACATATCTATTTAATTAACATAACTAATGTAACTTAATGACAGTATGTTTGTTTAGGCTGAAGTTCCCCTTTAAAATGGGTTTTCTAAAGACTGCTTTTTTCTCACCAACATGCCCTGCTTTTATGAAGTGATGTATGCAAATGTAGATCTTGGGAAAGCCATATATGTAGTGTACCTGGATTTTGTAAAGGCATCCCTACAATAGCCTAGTGCAGAAGCTGAGGATAAAATATGTGTATGTGGATAGATGCAAAGAGTGGTGATAATGTAAGAGTTGCCCTCTTTGTGGATCCTATAAAATTATGGAGAATTATAAACACTAAACAGGAAAGTGACTTTTTATATGAGTAAGCAGCCACGTTCATTGAAAAAGAGCAATCATGCATAAGAAAACCCATCAATATTTGTAGAATCAACAGGTTTATAGTTAAGAACAATTGTATAAAACTGTAAATAGGTAAAAAAAACAACAACACTTGGCTAGCTCTCATTTGTATAAATAACAGTAAAACAAACATAACTACAAATCAGTTCCCTTTGAACATATGAGGTAGTATAGTGATAGTGCGAGGGATATTGGTCACCAGCTCACAATTTGGTGCATGGGCAGTTTATGCAAATTTAGACTGTGCGACCCTGCGATAATATACTGCCTTATGGAGGGGGAAGTACCTGATTCATGGATCGAATCCACTACGTTCTGGGGTTAGGTATGCACGGTGTATAACCTATAAGTACAGGAGTTGATCAGGTGTGTGTGTTGCCACCTTAGGTACCCCTGTGTCTCCTCCTATTCATCCTTCGAGATAGAACCCACAGAATGCTCCAGGCCAAAGTAGCGCGACTGGGAGTGGTGCATACGCACAAATCCCCATCTGGTAACGAGGGTACAGCGGACGACTGGGTGACTGCACCAAGGGACACAGAGAATTCCAGGGGCTGGAAGAAGCCCCAGGTAAGTAAAGCTACAATACTTTATATCACCTCATGTATACTTTAAGCCAAGATAATTAACATAAAAATGTGTATACTAAATAAAAAATTTTAATGTTCTGCTATGAGCTGTTACGGTCTTATTTAAGCTTATCATCTAGCCATTAATCTGGTTTAATAGGATATTTGTAATAGTGGCCATTTGTGGACTTTATGGGTCTTTGTGCTTTGAGAGATTGTTATATTTAATTTTAAATTTGTACCTTTCATTAGATTACACAAGTGTTGTTTGACCTTTTGTTGGCTTAGGGGGACTACCCTGTTGTTCTGTAGGTTTGATTTGTTCTCAAAGACTTGTTAATATAGTAACATAGTTTGGTTAAAAAAAGACATCCGTCTATCAAGTTGCCTTTTTGTGTAATGTTACTTGTATTGTAGTGCCTCATATTAACCTTATTGCAAAGCCACAATGTAGATGGTGACATATCTGTGGTCTGATCATCATTAAAAAAGTGTTCCTCCACAATCTACTGCTTAATGTCTGAACATTTACAGGGTTTTTTTTAGATTCATTGTTTTATAACAGGATAATTTTAATGTTATTAAAACAGATTGTTGTAATTTGACCATGTGTTAAGTATGTTCCTTAGAAATAGTAGTGATAGAGCTATAAATATTGAAATCAGGATGTGATGAATCTTAAAATACAAATTGTGGGCTGAGGAATAAAAGTAGGACTTGCTTTAGCTTCTCTCCACACCTTCAACCAAGTAAATGTGAATGGTTGGTTCTTTGGTGTTTGGTCAGTTCATTGCGGAATTTGTTTGGTTTTATTCAAGTTCTGTATAGTGTTTGAAGTTGTAAGTGGCAGTAAAACTGTAATGAAGATCAGGGCCGGATTTGGGGAGAGGCACTCATAGCCTGGGACTAGGGCGGCAGAATTCACCAGAATATGTGGGGCGGGTGACAGCTTAACTGTATCTGGCTGTCACCTGCCATAGCTGAAAGCCGCTACAAGTCCCCAGCCAGCCGCCCCGCTTTGCTGTGTCTCTAGCGTTCCCTGTGTTACAGCTAAGCTGACGGGGGCGGCTGCTGGATACGAGTGGAGCCAGCAGTGCAGACTTAGAGGATGGAGACAGCGTGCAGCAGTCAGTGTGAATACGTTCATACAGTAACGATGGTACACTTGGCAGCTGCAAGCAGATGCTCTCTCCCGAGTCCAGACTCCAGTGTGCAAGTCACATGGTGTCAGCCCTGAGCCCGCCCAGCCAGGAGTGTGGAGTGGTTCTCGTCCTGTACCTTATGCTGCCGATGCCCAGCTTACTCCCAGTCACAGGTCAGGACAGGTCGCTATTCTGCCACCTCTGTCCCCTGTGCCTTTAGCTTTCCCTGCTTATCTCTCGTAATTTGAAGTTAACACTCGCAGCATCCATGCCTCTTCCAGCTCAAGCTGTTCAATGTCTGTTCAGGTCAGCAGCTGAGGTCAGAGGTCAGGAAGCTGCCCTGCTGCTTGGGCCAACACTCCTGATCCACGCAGTGGAGGAAGGAGAAAGGCTTGGTAAGATACATCAGTGCCTGCTCCCCCTGCCTGTTAGTAAAGGGAGATATGCATTGCTTAAAAATAATAACAACAAAAAAACACACCCACACATACCACAAACAACACACACTCCTCCCCCCCCCCCACCCTTAAAGTAAACCTGAGGACGGAAGAAATAATAATAAAAAACAAAATATATATATATATATATATATATATATATATATATATATATATATATATATATATATATATAAAATCTGTGGCTTCCCCCAGCCCCTTCAGGCTGATCGGTCCATCTGCATCGTCCACATTTAGCTCTGGTAATGCAGCCAGTCCGTGTACGCCCAGTCCGCCTGCGCTTTTTACCCCATCATGCTCCTGTCACCAGGAGTGTTCTGTATGGTCCAGGTGTTGGTAGCACGATTTGGGGGCACATATGCGGCTGTGCAATCCGACTGGCAGAATTACTGGGGTTAACTGCGGACGATGTAGGTGGTGTGGGACCGATCAGCATGAAGGGGGCTAGAGGAAGCCACAGGTAAATATATATTTTTTTAATTTTCTTCTGATCTCAGGTTTACTTTAAAATAATCCTGAAAATGTGGATATATGGGCAATTACCTCATTAGTGAGATGCCTGGATGGGAAGTCCTGAGGTTTCCTGCATCTTCTTGTACCCCATCATCTTCTTGTACCCCACCATTACAGTGTTGACCCCTCCTCTATGGTCGCATTGGTTTCCTCAGTGTGCATGTGCGGCAATCCATACTGGACATGCGAGATTTAAGTCTGTGCATAACGAGTAGAAGAAAGGTGCCTGTGCACACAAGTGCCTTTATTCTACTGGGCATGCATGGACCTTATTTGTGCATGCCCAGTACAGGCACACTTGTCCATGCCAGCGCTCACACACTGAAGAAACCAGGAGGCCCAGCACTGGCATGGCGTGGTCCAAGAAGACCTGGGAAACCTCTCAACCATCCTGAGGCTTCCCACTGGTAAGGTAAGTAACTACATATAAATGTATTTATTCTCTTTAGGTTTGCTTTACACAAAGAATATTAAAATACATTTTAGAGAAAAAAAAACCCTCACAATTCAATATGTGTAGAACCATGAAATTAATTGGTAATTATTATCATCATGAGTTTTATTTCCTGACGCACTTTTGGGAGAGTACATTCTCCCAGAGTAAAACAGAATGCCTTCAGGAGGCTATGGAAGTAACATTAATTCTGATTTCCACACCTCCCGTCGGAGCACTAGAGAATTGGCCCCCTTTACTGTCTGCTTTGCTGCCCATATAGCAGTGCAGCTCTCTGTGTCCTCCACGGGGAACTTACAAGCTCAGCTCTGGCCACTCCTTCCTTTCTACACTGCGTAATGTGCATGCGCCAATTACTGACATGTGCAATATGCGTTGCATGGGTGTGTGGGATGAAGCAGAGTACAGCAGATCCTGTACGTTCCCTCTGGGGTACATAGAGATCTACACTGCTGTACGGAAAGCATAGATTATAGTAAAGGGTGTCACAACCTCTAATGCCCCGTGGGAGATATGGAAGTCAAAAGATCCAACATTACTTCTGTAGCCTCCCAGCGGGGATTATATTTAATTTAGAAAATTTCAGCTTATATTGTGGGAGAATGTTTTTATTCGAGGGTGGAGGGTGTAGTTGGTGAGGTGGTTGTTGGACAAGGGGGCCCGGGGGGGGGGGGGGGGGGGAGGATTGGAGACAGCGGGCCTTGGGTGGTGAAAAGTACAAATCCGGCCCTGATGAAGATATGTTGTTAACATATTTTAACCCTTAAGGTGCATACACACATCAGACTATAGTCTTTGGAAAATAAAAGATCACAGACCAATTTTACCCCCTTCCATGTAGTATGAGAGCCATACCTACACAGTCTATTCTATGGAGCTGAACTCCTCATCAGACAGAAATCTTTGCAAGATGCTGTACACAGAGATTCTGTAGACATTCAAAAGATCAGTATCTGCAAAAGATCTGTTCCTGCAAAAGATCTGTTCCTGCAAAAGATCTGTTCCTGCAAAATGCATTCATAGTCTATGATATCTGCAGATCATCATACACACCTTGTTTAACAGACATTCATCTGCAGATCAGATCCACCAGGATGGATTTTCAGATCTGCAGATGATTGTCTGATCTGCAGATGAATGTCAGTTAAACAAGGTGTGTATGATGATTGCAGATCTCAGACTATGAATGCAATTTGCAGGAACGGATCTTTGGCAGGAACAGATCTTTTGCAGATACTGATCTTTTGTGTCTGTACAGCATCTGTGTGTGCAGCATCTTGCAAAGATTTTTTTTCTGATGGGGAGTTCAGCTCCATAGAAAAGACTGTGAAGGTATGGCTCTCATACTATATGGAAGGGGGTAAAATTGGTCTATGATCTTTCATTTTCAAAAGACTATTGTCTGATGTGTGTATGTGGCCTTAGACTGCCGTGGGCATCTATAGGTGTTCTCTGTTTTTGCATCTGTATGCAGACATTTATAGGCGTTTAGGTTCCCAAAAATCCTTTGCCACAGATGTTTAAAAGGGGTCAGTGACAACTTTCTATTTGACGTGAAATATGTAAATAATCCTAACATGAGTCACATGTAAGAATGATCCTAAATAGAATGATTGTTTGCCTGGGGGATCATGTGGTAAAATACATAGCGGTGCCTCATTAGTATCAAAAAATACTATTATTATCTAGAGACACCCGCTCCACATATAGACCCACAGGTGAACAAACTCTAATCTATAAAAAATATGATTAGTACTAAATTAATCTCCACTGAAGTTACCGCTAAAATAAAGTGCTGGTGCTATATAAATTTGAATATCATCAATCTGTGCTAACAGTTACCATCCAAATATTAGATTCAATTCATAAATAAACAAACAATCAGAACTTCAAAAAATATGACACATCAAAGAATTGTGACCAATTCAATAAGTGGAAACAATGTGCAAAAAGGCAATGAGGTAGATGAGAAATAGAAAAATACATTAACATTGAGGTAGATAGGATGAAAAAGCAGCTAGAAAAAAGATGGCGACACAGAGAACGCCAATAAGGAGTGAGTAGTGAACTCAAGTAGCGGCAAAAATCAGAGGAGAGAAAACATGATGACTCACCAAGTAGAAACAGTAGAAAGACCTAGGATGGCTGCAACAGCGCTGCTCGCTAAGGTCCCTTGGCAGCTTCGGCGGAACTAGTGGGACAGCGCGGGCAGCACTGTTGC
Source organism: Hyperolius riggenbachi (assembly GCF_040937935.1). NCBI lineage: Eukaryota > Metazoa > Chordata > Amphibia > Anura > Hyperoliidae > Hyperolius > Hyperolius riggenbachi. The sequence continues at coordinate 173,582,607 of NC_090652.1, read as the reverse complement.
AGCCATCCTAGGTCTTTCTACTCGGTGAGTCTTCATGTTTTCTCTCAGATTTCGCACAGATTGATGATATTCAAATTTATATAGCACCAGCACTTTATTTTAGCGGTAACTTCAGTGGAGATTAATTTAGTACTAATCATATTTTCTATGGATTAGAGTTTGTTCCCCTGTGGGTCTATATGTGGAGCGGGTGTCTCTAGATAATAATAGTATTTTTTGATACCAATGAGGCACCGCTATGTATTTTACCACATGATCCCCCAGGCAAACAGTCATTCTATTTAGGATCATTCTTACATGTGACTCAGTTTATGATTAAATGTTATATAGGGGCCCGTGACCCTGGTTGGCTGCTTGTTTTTAATTGTTTTTAATTTATTGAGTTGGCTGTGAATAAAGACTTTTTCATTTGATCTTATTGTCTCAGGCTCGATTCATATATTTTTGCTTATTTACAGGTATTTAAGATATTACTTATGATTAATGAGGCGGACCTTTGTTCTTTCATGCTTTAGTTAGTGTAGTTCGAGGTCGATGACCTCTTTCCCCCTGCTTATTAAACCTATTTAGGTATTTATGGTAATTATTGTTGCCTGAGTATGTCTGCTCGTTTGTTCTGGTGCTAACCAACTTCATCCTAGTGATATAGCATGTGGGTGTATGTGCTGTGTGTGTGGGGCTAACCGGCCAGCCTAGACTTCAGGTTTAATCATTTTATCATATTTAGTTAGATGTTATGGTATTTTATACAAAAACAAATAAAAAAATGTGAGGTGATTGACATATACCTTTCCTTTTTTATCCTACTTTAATGTTTTTCAATATTCTTTGGATGTCTGGTGTAAATCGCTTTCTTGAGGTCATGCCATTGCATCTCAATCGGGTTGAGGTCAGGACTCTGACTGGGGCACTCCAGAAGGTGTATTTTCTTCTGTTTAAGCCATTCTGTTGTTGATTTACTTCTATCCTTTGGGTTGTTGTCCTGTTGCAACACCCATTTTCTGCTGAGCTTCAGCTGGTGGACAGATGGCCTGCAAACCATGATGCCCCCACCACCATACTTCATAGTTGGGATGAGGTTTTTATGTTGGTGTGCTGTGCCTCGTTTTCTCCACACAGTGTTTCTTCCAAACAACTCAACTTTGGTTTCATCTGTCCACTGAATATTTTTCCAATACTGCTCTGGAACATACAGGTGCTCTTTTGCAAACTTTAAACGTGCAGCAATGGGTTTTTTTTGGACAGCAGTGGCTTCCTCTGTGGTATCCTCCCATGAACTCCATTGTTGTTTACTGTTTTCATATTGTAGATTTGCTAACATGGATGTTAGCATATGCCAGAGACTTTTCTAAGTCTTTAGCTGACACTCTAGGATTCTTCTTCACCTCATTGAGCATTCTGCGCTGTGCTCTTGCAGTCATCTTTACAGGATTGCCACTCCTAGGGAGAGTAGCAGCAGTGCTGAGCTTCCTCCATTCATAGACAATTTGTCTTACCGTAGATTGATGACCTGCAAGGCTTTTGGAGATACTTTTAGAACCCTTTCAAGCTTCATGCAAGTCAACAATTTTTAATCGTAGATTTTCTGAGAGCTCTTTTGTACGAGGCATCATTCACACCAGGCAATGCTTCTTGGGAAAAGCAAACCCAAAACTGGTGTATTTTTTTATTGGACAGGGCAGCTGTAACCAACACCTTCAATCTCATCTCATTGATTGGACTCCAGCTGGCTGACACCTCAGTCCAATTAGCTCTTGAAGATGTCATGTCTAGGGGTCAGGTCTAGGGGTTCACATACTTTTTCCACCTGCACTGTGAATGTTTACATGGTGTGTTCAATAAAAACATAGACACATTTAATTATTTGTGTGGTATTCGTTCAAGCAGACTGTGATTTTGTCTATTGTTGTGACTTAGGTAAAGATCAGATCACATTTTATGACCAATTTGTGCAGAAATCTAAAGGGTTTGCATACTTTTTCTTGCTACTGTATACTGGGGGCACCTATACCAGGCTACCTACTGTATACTGGGGGCACCTATACCATGCTACCTATACTGGGGGCACCTATAGTAGGCTTCCTATTCTGGAGCACATATACCAGGCTACCTGTACTGTGGGCATCTGTACCATGCTACCCATACTGGTGGAAGGCAGCAAAATGCCTAGAACTGGCACTGTTGGCAGCAGTAAAGATGCTGCCACCTGTGATAACTTTTAAGAATGTAAATTAGGGTGAAGTAATATTTTGCTTTGAACAAACAGTGACTAAGTCATTGATAAAGTAAATTTGTGAAATATATGCACTTTTTCTTATTAGGTTATATTCAGTAAAGTTCCTCTTTATCCAGGAAACTAAAAAAGTTATGGTGTGCTAAAATAATTTAAAGCCAAACTTTAAGAGACTCTGTAACAAAATTTTCAGCCTTAGTTCTTCTATCCTATAAGTTCCTTTGCCTGTTCTAATGTGCTCTGGCTTACTGCAGCCTTTCCTAATTGCACAGTGGCTGTGTTATCTCTGTTATATGATCTAATCTGTTTTCTTCAGTTGGCTCTGTGAGCTAAGGCTGGAATGTGTGGAATGTGCAGGGCTGCTTGTGATTGGATAGAAGTGATACACACCCTCTGCAGGACCCCTGCAGACTCTGTATGACTCACACACTCTGCTTATGTGAGCCTATCACAAGCTGGTTAGTTTGTTTGTAAACACTGCCTAAAACTGTTAATTACAATCCAGGATTGCAGCAGAGAGTGGCAGAAACAGCCCAGAGGGGCCCAGGAGAACATAATGAATAGAATGATATGCTTTTTGCTGTACAAAATTTAGAGTACAGATTCTCTTTAAAGGGGTTTTGTGGAGTGTAAAAAAAAACAAAAACAGACACTTACCTGGGGCCTCTATCGGCCCCCTGTAGCTGTCATGTCCCACGCCGTCCTCCTACGATCCTCCATTCCCTGCCGCCGGCACCGATCAATTATTCGTCCGCCGGCATTGGTCCATTATTGGTCTAACAAGACAAATAGTGTGCGCTCCCACTCGCGTCTCCGGGAGCTTACTGCGCAGGCGCAGTACAAGGTTTTCTCGTACTGCGCATGCGCAGTAAGCTCCCGAGGACGCAAGCAGTAGCGAGCATGCACACGGCCACGGCTGCGCAGCCACAGTCTCGCTAGAGGAATAATTGGACCAGCGGCGGGGAACAGATGATCGTAGGAGTACGGCGCGGGACATGACCGCTACAGGGGGGCGATAAAAGCCCCCAGGTATGTGTCTTTTTTTGTTTTGCTCTTTTACACTCCACAGAAACCCTTTAAATTGAAGTAAAATTCATAAAGCATGTGTTCTTTAATGTAAATTATAAATACTGGTATTATTTTTGGTTGTACATTTTAACTTTAAAAATGTGGCATTTGCTCATCAATCCACACGGTTCTGGACCTTTGTTCTAGCTAGTTCCAGATTAAAAAGAGGGTTCTTGAAATTTCCTGGAGAAGGTAGGCAAGCATAGTGACTGACACAACTTCCTGCCTTATCCTATTCAGAATAATGAATATGGATAAGGTACTGTAGGTCGTGAACTGTGCAGCTGAAGTACAAATGTTTCCATGCTCTCCCCTTGTCATTTTCTCTGGAAATGCCCTTTTCAGCCACAAATAGAAGCAAGTGCTAGACAAAGTAACATGTGACTCCCAAAGAAAGGAGATTAGAGGCCGTTACTTGTTCTTTTTACTTCTGAATCACATTTGAATGGCCTCCCTACATCTGAATATACAGCTTGTAAAAAGCAAGCAATAGTGCAGTGCTGGCAAGCAGATTTGACTCATGAAGTAGGTATTCTATCTACATCTTTTCTTCTATACACTAATCTTTTCTTCTATACACTGGTGATGACCTTACCAGCCTGACGGATATTTGAATTTGTCTTTGAACTTTAATCTTTAACATTGTTATCTTTCTTTTGTACAGGAATCTGTCCTTAATGCTATTGAAAGCATACTGAAATCTTTGTACCCTGGTAAAGTGAGTGAGGAAACTGAAACAGTTTGTGTACAGTCTAAAGAAGCTGAAATCAATAGCTATGTATACGCAGAAGAAAATAATGCCAAACATGTTCTAAACAGTTCTAATCCAAAACAGAATTCTTGCTGGCAGTCTGAAGCCTGTTTAACAGATATGGTACCAGATAATGGTAGGACTAAGAACTCCAGTAATGATCCTCTGGAAGCCTTACCATCACCTGCTGTGCCATGTACATTAATACATAATAGCAAACCTGACAATGGTCTTACTGTGTATGATTCATCTTTAAAGGAAGTTGATTTTGACAATCAACTTCAACTTGGTGAACTCACAGAGTATAAAAAACACACTTCTTATGATGGTCTGGAAACCTCTGATAACGACTGGACTATGGGTAAAGCTTTTAAAACTTCAAGTGGAGAAAATATTGAACCTGTAAAGGTATTCTGCAAATCAGGAGATATTAATACATCCAAACTACCAAAGGAAACTGACGTCACTAAAAGTCCTGAAAATAAATCCAACAACGCAGTCTTTAAGAAACATGGAAGTATAACAGCCTTTGATCTAATGAGTCACAGAGTTGTAAAGAAGCCATTGTCTGCAGTTGATATTTTTACTCAGGAATACAGAAAACCACATCTTACAGAGTCAGCAGTGGTTGGATTTAATGAAACTGACGCAGACATTTTTGAACTTTGGAAACAACTTGACAAAGAAGAAAAACTTAAGTAATGTTCTACTTTAATTTTAACCCTTTTGGTATATTTCGCACCTTTGTAAATCAACCTCCTTTAACCCAGGGGAATTGCACAACAGTGCAATTTTATATACATACAGGATCTTCTCAAAAAATGTGCATATTGTGATAAAGTTTGTTATTTTCTGTAATGTACTAATAAACATTAGACTTTCATATATTTTAGATTCATTACACACAACTGAAGTAGTTCCAAGCCTTTTATTGTTTTAATATTGATGATTTTGGCATACAGCTCATGAAAACCCAAAATTCCTATCTCAAAAAATTAGCATATTTCATCCGACCAATAAAAGAAAAGTGTTTTTAAAACAAAAAAGTCAACCTTCAAATAATTATGTTCAGTTATGCACTCAATACTTGGTCGGGAATCCTTTTGCAGAAATGACTGCTTCAATGCGGCGTGGCATGGAGGCAATCAGCCTGTGGCACTGCTCAGGTGTTATGGAGGCCCAGGATGCTTCGATAGCGGCCTTAAGCTCATAAAGAGTGTTGGGTCTTGCGTCTCTCAACTCTCTCTTCACAATATCCCACAGATTCTCTATGGGGTTCAGGTCAGGAGAGTTGGCAGGCCAATTGAGCACAGTAATACCATGGTCAGTAAACCATTTACCAGTGGTTTTGGCACTGTGAGCAGTTGCCAGGTCGTTCTGAAAAATGAAATCTTCATCTCCATAAAGCTTTTCAGCAGATGGAAGCATGAAGTGCTCCAAAATCTCCTGATAGCTAGCTGCATTGACACTGCCCTTGATAAAACACAGTGGACCAACACCAGCAGCTGTATGCCAAAAGCATCAATATTAAAATAATAAAAGGCTTGGAACTACTTCAGTTGTGTGTAATGAATCTAAAATATATGAAAGTCTAATGTTTATCAGTACATTACAGAAAATAATGAACTTTATCACAATATGCTAATTTTTTGAGAAGATCCTGTACAACCTGACTCTCATAATTTTATGTAAAATTAGAATAACTTTATTCAGCATGGGGCACTCAATTACACAATGTACCCAGAGAAAAAAAAATCTAAAAACAACCTAGTTGTTTACAGACCGCTCCTTAAAGCGGATCCGAGATGAAAAACTAACTATAACAAGTAACTCATCTACCGGATTTTTTGGACTATAAGACGCACCTAGGTTTAGAGGACAAAAACCAAGGGAAAAAATAATTTACTACACCTGGTGTGTCTATGGTACATGGGCGTCTTATGGACCTTTTCCCCCCAATTATTATGTCCCTCTTTTACCTTCCTTGAACCTTCTGTGTCCTCTCTCCTCCCAGGTCCCCTGGTGTCCCTGTGTCCTCTTTCCCCCTTCCTCTGTCCCATGTTCTCTGTCCCTCTGTTCCCGTCCTCCATCCCCCTGTGTCCTGTTTCCTCAGTGCCTTCTACCCCTGTGTTCCCCTGCGTCCTCCGTGTCCTCTATCCCTCATGTCCCTTCTACCCTCACCATGTCCTCTAGTGTGTTAAATACTTGCAGTCTGGCATCTCTATCCCTGTGTCCTCTATCACTCATCTCCCTTCTATTTCCATGTCCCCCTCTTCCATCCCCATTGTCCACCAGTGAGTTACATACATACTGTACATGTAGCAGGGCATCTCAATCCCTGTATTCCCCTGTGTCCTCCATGTCCCCTGTCACTCATCTTCTGGGCATCTCAACCCATGTATTCCCCTGTGTCCTCCATGTCCCCTGTCACTCATCTGCTGGGCATCTCAACCCGTGTATTCCCCTGTGTCCTCCATGTCCCCTGTCACTCATCTGCTGGGCATCTAAACCCGTGTATTCCCCTGTGTCCTCCATGTACCCTGTCACTCATCTGCTAGGCATCTCAACCCGTGTATTCCCCTGTGTCCTCCATGTCCCTTGTCACTCATCTGATGGGCATCTTAATCCCTCTGTTCCTGTGTCCCCATCTCTTTTTTTCTGTTCTATTGCTGATGTCCTCCTCCTCTGTCCCCATGTCAGCTAGTGCATGTAATACTGTACATACTTGTAGCTGTTCCCGTTCTTCATGTCCCCCATCTCTTATGTCCCTTCTATTGTTGGTGCTCGTCGGTACACCTGGTCAATGTCCTCCTCCGGCGCCCCACGTGTCAGCCAGCATTTGAGATTCAAACTGGCAGCCACGCAGCTCCCTCTATTTAAAAGTCACAGCACAGCTTTGCTGATCTATGAGCAGGACAACAGCTCCATCAGTGGGGCCAATCAGTGCACTCCCTGCTACTGAGGGAATGCCATGATTGGCTCCAAAGACGGACTTTGCACCCGCCCTCGGGACTATCGGGTACTGTTTTGATTAGAGCAGAAAACATCAAGCAGCATGATTGGCGGGCTGGGGCAGCGCCCCCCGCCTGATTGGCTCATAGATTGGCAAAGCTGTGTGCGTTAATGGATTAATTAGAAGGGAGAGGCGAGATAGAGGACAAATAGGACACGGGAACACAGGGATTGAGATGCGCGGCTGTATGCACAGTATCTATGGCGGACACGGACTGAGGCACAGATCCAAATATCTAGTATTCGGACTATAAGACGCATTGACTTTTCTCCCCCACTTTTGGAGGAGAAAAAGTGTGTCTTATAGTCCGAAAAATACCGTATATATATATATATCTTATCTAAAGTTTAGATAGTTTACACAGCATATCTAGCTGCAAACAGCTTCAAAAGTTTGATTATTTATTCCTGTGATACAATGAGGGCAGCCATGTTCTGTTTGTCACATTGTCACAGGCTGAGGGCTGGAGATGCTATCAGCTTGCCTGTGTGTAAATTCATTCCCCTCTCCTCCTCCCTCCTCCCCTCTGCCTCTAAAATCAATGTCTAGTAACCTCCTCCTGCCCAGACTTAGCTCCCATAAGCCCTTGCTAGTTGCTACACTGCCAAGACACTGTGAAAAGCTGTGGGCGAGGCTTGTTTAGTTTAGGGAATTAGAGTATTAAAACAAAACAAAAAAAGTATTTGGCTTGAGGAATGCCCTATAAACTACTGTATATGAAAGGAACACAATTATGCAATGAGTAAAAGTTTATCTCGGGTCCACTTTAAAACCAACGCACACATGCATAATCACAATCTACTGTATGTCAAGTGTAACTTAGTGACTGATGAATTTGCACTGGACTACTGGCAAATGCAGCTGATCCACTGTGCCTTAACCATCTGGAAATCAATGTCCATGTAATTATCAAAGCACACAACGTTCCTGTGCACTATACTACCCAGTGCACTGGGACTTATTAGCATACCCTCTATATGGCTGTCGGTGCAGCCCGACCCCCTCCACATAATGGATTGTCACAGTCAATAGTTTGTAAAGCACATGTAGCTATTAGAGAACTACCCACCTGATGGACCTGACCTCCTTACAGTCTTCCTCCTTTGCTGTATGGCCACGGCATCACACGATTTTACAGTTGTAAAGGGAAATACACTTCCAGAGATGATCTGTTTGGTGAAGCTGATGGCAACTCTGGCCAGCCAGATACGCAACCATGCAAAGGCTGCAGCATGTATGCACAGGGAGGTCAGTGCACTCTCTGAACACCAGAGTTTAGGACCATTTCCATATATATGTTACGCCCCAAAACACATGGGCTTCCTCAGTGTGAATGGCTGTGGATTGATGTTCTTCAGAGTAGAATATCAGGTTGACGTTAATAGAAGCAAGGAATGCAGGTTGCCCTCTAGTTAAAATATATTGATGATGTTCTCCTCGTCTGAAAAAGCAACAAGGAGAGTCTTACAAAGATAAAAAGTATCTGTTGGTATGAGGTGCTTTTGCTGATGTGTTTCAGTCATTCCATGTGACCATGTGATAATGCATAATTTGGATGTGGGTGGTAGATGATTGGGAGTGTAGGGACTGAGAGATCAGAGGTTGAACTCATTGATGTGTAATTAAAGTGATTGACAGCTGAGGTCATCCTTGAACTTTACCCACTGGTTGATGCTAGGTAATGTTGAAAGCTTATGGAATGAAAAGTAAAATATATCGCAGTACTCTTAACAAAAAACATAATGGTTTAAAGATATAATGGAGAAACACCTAAAGAATAAGGATTGTTGGTTAGGATAGGTGGATTATGCATATTAACTGTCCTTCAATACACAGCCATTTACACTGAGGAAGCCCACGTGTTTGTTTGCATAACACGTATGTGGGCGTTGTCCTGATCTCCGGTGTTGGGAAAGTGCTCTGTCCTCCCGGTGCACACATGCTGCAGTCGATGTATGGTTGCGTATCTGGCTGGCCAGAGTTACTATCAGTCTCACCAACCAATAAACCCCCGGAAGTGTACACTGGTAAAACCGTGGGATGCAAAACATCCAGGAGGCACTATAGTTTAATCATAGCAAAAATTAGTACAAAAGATGCAGCAGTGCAGTGTGTAGAGATCATGATATTGCAAATGATCAAATCTTATAATCTGTGCATAGCTTGTGTTGCTGTACCTGGGTGAGGAGGAGGCAGCTGTGGGCGCCAATGGGTGCACGGGCCTTACGACCGTTTTGCGGGGCGGATGCCAAGCTTCATCTTAGGTGTGGGATGCCTACAGCAAATGAGAAAGACTGTTAACCTCCTTGGCGGTAACCCCGTGTGTGACACGGGGTAAGCCGCCGGAGGGTGCCGCTCAGGCCCTGCTGGGCCGATTTTCATAATTTTTGTTTTGCTGGACGCAGCTAGCACTTTGCTAGCTGCGCCAGCACTCTGATCGCCGCCGGCCCCTGCCCGATCGCCGCTATCTGCTGCGGCGCGGGCCCCCCCCCCCCTCCAGACCCCAGCGCTGCCTGGCCAATCAGTGCCAGGCAGCGCCGAGGGGTGGCCCGGGACTCCCAATGACGTCCCGACGTCGGTGACGTCATCCCGCCCCGTCGCCATGGCGACGGGGGAAGCCCTCCAGGAAATCCCGTTCTATGAACGGGATTTCCTGATCGGAGATCGCCGAAGGCGATCGAAGCGGGCAGGGGGATGCCGCTCAGCAGCGGCTATCATGTAGCGAGCCCTCGGCTCGCTACATGATTAAAAAAAAAAAAAAAATTTTAAAAACTGCTGCGCTCCCTCCTGGCGGTATTTTTCATACCGCCAAGGAGGTTAAGAGGTCTAGTCCATTGGGTGGTGAGTACCGTAATAGCGGCATGTGTTTTGCAAACTATTGATTGTGGCGATCTGTTATGTGGAGAGGTCGGGCTGCACTGACAGCCATATAGAGAATATGTTAATAAGTTCCAGTGCACTGTTTGTTCAAGTTAACTGGACTATATGCGCATTAGATCCTATTGACTGTGACATGTCCTTAGATGATAAAATGCACATGTATTTAAGATCGTTAAGTTATAGTAGATCAGTTACATTTGCCAATAGTCCAGTGCAATTGATCATTCACAAGTTACACTCGACATAGACTACGATTAGTGGTCAGTTGAGAGCTTTGCATGCATGTGTGCATTGGTTTTAAGGAGCACTCTGTACACAACTGGGTTGTTTTTACATTGGGGGGGTTGTTCTGGGTACTATGTGTAATTAAGTGTTACGTGCTAATTGAAGTTTTTAAAAATTAGCATAAAATCATGAGTCAGGTTGTATGTATATAAACTACATTTCCAATTGTTTATATGGAGGCAATAGATCACTTTTTTACATATTGCTCTGTTCTACTGAACTTCACAAAAGATGAAAAGAAAACCTGAGGTGATATGGAGGATGCCATATTTATTCCCTTTTAGAAAATACCAGTTGCCTGGCAGTCCTGTTGATCTTCTGGCATCAGTAGTGTCTGAGTCACAACCCTGAAACAAGCAAGCAGCTAATGCTTGTTGAGGGAATATGGCGAAAAGTATTAGAGACACAGGCGTTAAATCCTTCAGCTCGAGTTCCCTTTAAGATTTTGTGATTAGAACATCTCAGTGATGTGTTGCAGCATTGTTCTGCTGTCAGCTCCCCATTGACTAGATTGGGTGACATGACACATGGCACTTGCCTTGGATAATCAATGGGTAAGCAAGAGAATATCTGTTCTCCCATTTAAAAAAGTGGTCATGAGGTGATGGGGGGGGGGGGGGGGGGGTTAGGTTGGAGTTATACCAGTAATTGTGAAGTGGTAGTTTACGTATTAAGGGTACTTTTAAAATAAATGATTCTGCTACAGGTGTGTGGTTCTGTTGAAATGAATAGGTAAATATTGCACATGACAAATTAGTGGCCTTTCATGTGTCAGGCCCTTGATGAGATAAACTTGGTTGCTTAGGATACTAATCTAGTAACCATTAACCTGCCGTGGTTCACTTTTTGCATTTGGAGAATAAAACATTGTTTTCTGTCTGCAACTGAAGCAGTCAAAGAGCAGGCCAAATTCAGCCACAACTCTCCTAAAGAGAGCAGTAAAGGGAAGCAAATACTTAATATCTGTTAATAACAAAAGAGAGCTGAAAAGTTTAAATGTTCATTATTCCATTTTGCTGGCAGCTCCATGAAACATATTTTATGTCACAAAGAAATAACTGCTGTGCAGACTTAACTTGAAAGTTTATTTCAGAGACAGAGCGCTTAAAATAAGGGGGGCTGGGGGGAACCTTCATTTAAGGGGCCAACACCTCCTGTTTAAAACAGACAGAGGGCTTATGTGGCCCCTCTGTTCTAGAGCCACACCCTTCTGCTGGTGGGCATACTGACGCTTTCAGTGGGAGGAGACACTTTTCTTTTGCCAGCTTTTCCTATAGTTACACATTACACATGATGAAAAGCTTCTCATGATGATCAAGTTGAAAAGGCATGTTCAACCGACTCCAGCGCATAAGAAGTAAGTGTTTATCTTGAAGCAGGAGCTTGCATGTGAGCATAAGCTCACATTACTATAGGGAAGGTCAATGAGATGCAAATAATTTTTGCATACAAATGTCATTCAAATTATATGCAGATTTATAAATTTGGTCAGTCCAATTTAGCAGAAAATGCATTTGATTGGCCAATCCCAAGCTGCATACAATATGCATGCATGCAGGAATTATTTTATTTGTTACCAGCCTATAAGGTTACCTTTGCTCGCCTGTGCAGGATAGCATATGCCTTGTTCTTATATGTGTTTTGGATATACACTATTCCGATGCTGTTCACTTTTTTTCCACCATTTTTTTCTGTGAAAAAACCTCAATACAAAATTTTGCGGGAAAAAAAAGGGCAGGGTCAGATTGTTAAAGAGAATCCGAGGTGGGTTCTAAGAATCCAATTAGCATACAGAGGCTGAGTCTGCATATAATACCCAGCCTCTGTTGCTATACTGTTTGCCCCAGTCTCCCCCCTGCGCTCTGCTGTGCCCCCATAAATCAATTGCCGTGCTGGCGACATGCAGCGTGTCGCCAGCCGGCTGTTTACATCTGAAGTGTCAGTCTCAGCAGAGCGCAGGGGGGAGACTGGGGCAAAACAGTATAGCAACAGAGCCTGGGTATTATATGCAGACCCAACCTCTGTATGCTAATTTGATTCTTCGAACCCACCTCGAGATCTCTTTAAAGCTAGTCAATGTGAATTTAAGTTTCTGGAACATGATGTAAATGTCTGTTTCAATAAAATAATAATTAACTTTTCACATACCATAACCATTTGTCTTTTATACATGCAGGTATGAGGAAAAGGCAGCAGAAGACTTGCAGCGATACAATTTACTGACTGCTAAAGCTGTAGGAAAGTCAAGAGAGACGGGACAGAAACTGAGGCTGAGTTCAGGTCAAAGTACTGCGCAGAAAGTGAAACAAAAAACTTCACTGTCTAATCAACAAATCCTGGATACTATGTTCAAGTCACAAATTGAAAAGAGAGCACCAGGGAGCACAGTCAAAACTATACAAGTACCCTTTAGCCTCAACAGTTTAAAGCAAAGGAGTTGCAGAATTTCAAGGACAGACATGTCACATGCAGAAGACTTTTGCTTAGTGAACAAACTAAACTTTCCTGGTGCTTGGGTCATAGCATCCAACAGAAAAATAATGTTGTTAAATCCTTACAGGGTAGAAGAAGCTTTGTTGTATAAACGCCTTCTTGACAACCATAGAATTGCAGCAGAGGTGCTGGACTCACCAGTTGTTATAACACCTAGGTAGGTAGCATAAACCTTTATGATTAATCTTTAGTAAAAATTTGGTGTGTGTATAGTTATGTCCAAATTGGGAACTGATTTTTTTTCTATTTTTAAATAACATTATGTTTCCTTCTATTACTGGATGGTTTCCATATCAAATTATTTATTATTATTTTTGTATTCATCAAAGTATACTAGAGGGGGCCAAATCAGAAAGAAATGAGAGGTAGAGTGCTGGAGGTATGACAGAGGTGGTTCTAGGAATAATAAAAGGCCTCCATGGATTAATGGGCAGCACCATGGAATAGTGATTAGCACTCTTGCCCAGAGGCGTAGCTAGGGTTTTTAGCACCAGGGGACAAAGACCATTTTTGCGCCCCCTGGTCACCTGGGATACCTGGGCAGTGCAAGATGCACTAAAATGAGCATGGCCATGCAAAAGAATATGGGCAAAATGTACTAGCTATTCTGTAATAGCTAAATGTACATAAACTTAGCATTGGTATAAGTTAAGACAAATAACATTAATATTTCTCCTGGCAGACTCAAAGCGCTTGAGCTGCAGGCACTGGGGCTAGTAGGCAGTAGCAGTGTTAGTGAGTCTTGCCCAAGGACTCCTTATTGAATAGGTGCTGGCTCACTGAATTGGAAAAGCCTGAGATTCAAACCTTGGTCTCCTCCCTAGTCAGAGGCAGAGCCCTTAACCAGTACACTATGCAGTCACTACACTATCTAGCCTGCAGCCAAGTAGGCCTGCCCCCTGCCCATGAGTTTAGGGGAAATTAGCGCTAGGCATTTGAACAATATAGGTTTAGAATAAGGATTAGGATTATGGAGATAGGGACACAATTAAGGGATCAATAATTTCCGGTATGTCCAACCTGTTCCTGATCAAGAACAGGATTTTGTGAAGCAATGATCTGAAAATCGATCCTGTTCTTGATCAGGAGTAGACTGAATCAGGATCTTTTATTTTGACAAGCACAACTGGGGCGTGCCAGGAATTGGTCTTGGCAGGTACAGGGCTAGTGTGAAACAGGACATACAATACAAACCATACAAAATACAGTAGTTAAACATAACAAAACATTGAGTTGATGCTAATTTTGTCCAGTGCGAGGAGAGTCCATAGAGTTCAAAGAGTTGACAGTTGAAGGGAAGAAGCGGGCCCGAGGGAAGCTGGCTGAAGAAGCGAAAGCCCGGGTGAGATGGGTCCTTGATGATCCTCAGAGCTCTGGAGAGCAGTCTGGAGTTAAAAGAGTTGATCCAGGGAGGGAAGAGGTTTCCCAATGATCCTTTCCGCTGATCTTATGACCCTCTGTCGTTTGACTCTGTCATCGGCGGAGGAGCCAGCGTACCAGACCAAGATGAAGGAGCAGAAGACAGATTCAATCTTGGTGGTTTAGAAGCTCGTCAGAAGTTTCCTGGGCCATGCCGAACTTCTTCAGTTGGCAGAGGAAAAATAGTCTCTGCTGGGCTTTTTCTGGGTGGAGGTCGTGTTGGCTTTCCAAGTCAGGTCCTTGGAAATTGTAGTGCCTAGGAGGCGTGCACAGGGGGCGCTTTCAACTTCCGTGCCATCAATACAGATTTGAGGTGGGGTGGGAGCGTGCCTTCTAAAGTCAACAATCAGCTCAACGGTTTTTCCAGTGTTGAGGACTAGGCCATTTTCCCTACACCACTGGCAAATTCTGTCAACCTTGTGGTGGTACTCCTTCATTCCCAGAGATGAGTTCCACTATAGTGGTATCATCAGCAAAATTAATAACTTTGATAGAGTTCGCCGTGGACCTGCAGTTGTTTGTATAAAGGGAGAACAGGAACAGCGACAGCACAAATCCTTGAGAGGCCCCTGTGCTGGTGGTCGTTGGTTGCGAGGTAATAGTGTCCAGCTTGACGACCTGGGATCTGTTACTTAGAAAGTCCATGATCCACAGGTGTATGGTGGGGTGGACCTTGAGGGTAGCATGGTGGGGGCTGATGGTGTTAACCACTTTACCCCCGCGCGTACGTATTTCTCCGCCCCTTTTTCCATCCTTTAAAAACCAGGGACGGAGAAACACGTACTTTCCGCGTTCCCGACGCTGCCCGCGCTCCCGCTCGTAAACACGCCGCCCGCCGCTAGTAAAACCGCCGCCGCCCGCTCGCCCAGAGATCAATGAACGGGAAAATCCATTCCCGTTCGTTGATCTAAGCCCCGCAATGATCAGCTGCTCTCCTATGGGCAGCGCGATCATTGTGAGAAAAAACTCACGTGTCCATGCCCATTATACTTCCTCCAAGCTTCCGGAAGGAAGCTTGGAGGTCGCATTAAAACAAAAAGTTACTGTGGCCATCTTGTGGCCAAATAGTAAACTACACCCTACACATTTTTCACATACAAATAAATGACTTTTACACATAAAATTAACTCATTACCTCCCACACTCCCCATTTTTTTTTTTTTTGTAATTAAAAAAATAAATAAAAAATTTACAATTAAAAAAAATACATAAATAGTTACCTTAGGGACTGAACTTTTTAAATATTTATGTCAAGAGGGTATAACACTGTTACTTTATAAACTATGGGCTTGTAATTAGGGATGGACGCAAAACTGAAAAAAATGCACCTTTATTTCCAAATAAAATATTGGCGCCAAACATTGTGATAGGGACATAATTTAAATGGTTTTATAACCGGGACAAAAGGGCAAATATGTTTCATGGGTTTTAATTACAGTAGCATGCATTATTTAAAAACTATAATGGCCGAAAACTGAAAAATAATTATTTTTTTCCCCACATTTTTCCTATTTTCCCATTAAAACACATTTAGAAAAAAATAATTCTTGGCATAATGTCCCACCTAAAGAAAGCCTAATTGGTGGCGAAAAAAACAAGATATAGTTCATTTCATTGCGATAAGTAATAATAAAGTTATAGACGAATGAATGGAAGGAGCGCTGAAAGGTGAAAATTGCTCTGGTGCTCAGGGGGTAAAACCCCTCAGTGGTGAAGTGGTTAAACACCAAGCTAAAGTCAAGTAGGAGGATCCTAGCGTATGAGCCTGGCCAATCTAGGTAAACTTTGACAAGTTCCAGGCAAATGTTTATGGCATCATCAGTGGACCTGTTCGTTCTGTACGCAAACTGAAATGGGTCCAGCAGGACATCAGTGGATAGTTTTAGGAGAGGCAGGACCATGCTTTCAAAGGTCTTCATGATGACAGATGTGAGAGCCACTGGCCTGAAGTTGTTGAGGTCGGATACTCCCTGGTTTTTAAGGACAGGGATAATAGTGGACCTCTTGAAGCAAGCAGGGACTTTACCAACCTGAATTAATTTATTGAAGATGGAGGGGAGAACAGGAGCAAGCTGCCATGCACACGTTTTCAGACGGGCTGGTGACACTCCATCCGGCCTGAGGCTTTCCTTGCATTTAACCTTGACAGGTGCCACAGAACATCCTCCTCGTTCACAGCCAGAGGTGGGAGGCTTGGAAGTGGGACATCTAGGTCAGAGGATGGGGCAGGAGGCACTGGAGGCCCTGTGGGAACTGCCTGGTTCTCAAATCTGCAGTAGAAGTTGCTGAGGCCCTCTGCGAGCTTGGAGCTGGGAGTTGCATGCTGGGGGGGGGCGTGGACATTTAGTTCTTGGCAGCCTTGAGCCCCTTCCAAGACAGCTCATGAGTCTCTCGAGGAAAGGTTCTTTTCAAGTTTTACTGTATAGTTCTTATTGGCGACTTTCAGTTCCCTGTTTAGGATGTTTTTTGCCTTTCTATAGTCCTCCTGATTGCCACTTGCCAGACCTGTATGCCATTTCTTTGCTCCTCCGCAGTTGCCAAAGTTTATTAGAGAACCATGGTTTGTCATTTGGGTAGTGATTGTGGGTTTTCGTTGGGATACAATTGTCCTTGCAGAAGTTGATGTTTGAGGATACATTGTCTGCCCACTCGTCTAGGTTTGGTGCTTCCAGGGCCTTCCAGTCCATACAGTCGAAGCAGGTTGAACTTGTAGTTTAGCATTATCTGACCATACTATTCTGGATTTTAGGACTGGTTTTGCAGTTTCCAGGTGTCTTCTGTAAGTGGGTATCAGGTGGATGACGCAGTGGTCAGATGAGCCTAGCGCTGCCCACGGGCTGGCCTTGAATGCATCTTTAAGGACCGTATAGCAATGGTCCAGAGTGTTAGCATTCCTGGTTGGACAGGTGACGTGCTGATGGAAGCGTGGCAGCTCTTGATGGACGTTGTCCCTGTTGAAGTCACCCAGGATTATAAACAGCGAGTCCGGGAGGGATGTCTACCACTGCATGATGGTATCACTGAGCTCGCGCAGGGCTGTTTTGACATCAGATTGGACATGCTGGAAATTATTGTTCCAACCCGTCGATCTGACAGGAAATAGTGTCCTGTGTACCAACCTTTGGGTTAGTTAAGGTATCCATACAGCTAGGAATGATGGCCAAATTCAACCAAGAAATAGCTCTCTTTCTGCTCAAACCTGATTAGAGAGAGACCTGTCAGCTGATTCCTGATCGATTTAGCATAAAATCTCTCAGGAATCGGCTAAATCTGCCGTTTCCTCCATAGTGTATAAACGTGCATGTACATGTCTGCATTTATACATTACATTGTCCTGTGTCACGGTGTCCATCTGCCTTCTGAATCCGCTGCTCTGCTATTAGCCCTACACATGCCACATAGCACGAGCCGCGTGCTATGCGCCAGTGGTGTGTATACAACTAATGGAAGAGTGGCAGATTCGGAAGACAAAAGAGCACCATAACCAGTGGCATAGCAATAGGGGGTG
This sequence comes from Hyperolius riggenbachi, assembly GCF_040937935.1. Lineage (NCBI taxonomy): Eukaryota > Metazoa > Chordata > Amphibia > Anura > Hyperoliidae > Hyperolius > Hyperolius riggenbachi. The sequence goes on along the minus strand of NC_090652.1, from coordinate 173,564,957 downwards.
CAGAGGTAGCGACCGCATCGGGGCGCTTGAGCTGGAGGGACCCTGAGGCGACCACCCCTCAAACACAGTATTATCTCTTTATTGGTCCTGTGCTGATAATATTCACTTCTATAGTAGATTTGAATAATAGTGATCATTAACACACAGTTTCTCATTCGCTTCTTGCACCTCTGACACTGTGGTTGTCCTTGATTGTTTTTGACGTTTTCTATCAATAGTTATCTATAGCATGCTTTGGGGCCCCAATGCTAAACTTGCACTGGGGCCCACGGCTTCTAAGCTACGTCACTCCTTACAAACTAGGTCATTGAGTAATTGTGTGTTAGGGTTAGAAAAGGGCTAGGGTTAAGCTGAATTTGGGACATAAATCTTAAAGCTTAGATGAAATACATTATAGATAAAATGTCTTAGCAGTACAGCATGAGCAAGCTTCCTCTTTGAACTTGCTGGACGTACAGGACAGGTCAGCAAATAATTGAATAATTATCCCACCATTTTTGAGGCAGTTAATTTGGGCTGAAGTGCTTTGGCTTCATATGGGCATCACTGTAGAGTCCAAAGTAAATTTGCTGGCACCACTGGGTGCTTGCATCATCGCTCTGTAACACTGAATGAACAGGGCACCTCTGTTCAGCTAATCTCTACCCAAGAGCTGCAAACATTTCTTGGATTTCCTATCCTAGTAAATTCTTTGATGTTATTGAAAAATGTCACTGGAAAATAACTTAAAGGCAATCTAAAGCAAGAGGTATATAGAGGCTGTCAGGATCACACACCTGAAACAAGCATGCAGCTAATCCAGTCAGATTTCAAACATTAAAGAAGAGGAAAAGAGGCACTGGGCCCTTAACCCTTTTACTGCCAAGCACATACTAGGTACATAGTGGCAGGTAAATGCTTTGACTGCTAGCAACGTACCTAGTACCTTATTTGGCAGTTTTGCCCTCAGAAAGAGGCAGGGAGGGGGGCCGACATCATTCCTCCCTCTCTCCATGTGAGCCCTCCTCCTCTGCCTCCCTATAGGGATGGAGCAGTGGTCAGAGTGTAAATACTCATCTGATCGCTCGCTCCACACAGTGTCCCCGCCGGCAGCAGTCTCCTCTCTATTTCCTGTATGACACATAGTAACTACACGTCATACAGAGATCTGTAGAGGAGAGGGGAGCCTGCTGCCGCAGGGGACACCGCATGGAGCCAGCGAGTGGGTGAGTTAATTACACACTGACCACTGCGCTCCAGCTCTGGAGGGAGACATATGAGGTGGGTCCATGTGGATGGAGAGAGGATGATGTCGGCTCCCCTCCCTGCAGTAGCCCCTATACCTGCTACCTACACTGAGGGCTCCTATACCTTCTACCTATGCTGGGGCAACTATACCTGCTACCTGCAAATACTTAATTAATAACTTAGCGAGCTCCACCCCTAAAATAACCTAACACTCACTGTGGGTATGCTACAAATTCAAATGTTACACCAACATAAACGTATACTGAAAAATAATAATAAATTCCCGCTGCCTCACAGTCCACTAAGGAAAGGAAAAAAACAGTCCTTAGCCACCAGGTAAGATTCTGTTCGTCTTCACATCCAGTGAACCTCAAAACAGAGAAGACAGAAAAAATATCATCGCATAGACCATCAGTCCACCCTTGGTCTTCCACCAACAAGGACCCGTGTGATATTCCTGTGCTCCACCACCCGCAGGGATCACTCTCACCTTTAGCTATAGCTGCCCAGACCTTACAGACAGCTAACAACGCATATAGGTAATCACCAAATCCAGGTTCCACCTTGCTTCAGACCATTCACATTACTCACGACGATTCTAGATTAAAATAAAATAAAAAATATATATATATATCATTGCGTAGGCTGCTAAAAAAGGAGGGAGACCTTTACCACACTGATTATCACCGTGCTTATGAGTCTATAGGGGCCACCACTCCACTCACACGTGATCCGACACCCAGCGGGACCGCGCTCACCTTTAGTATAGGCTGCCCCACTCACACACAGCTTCCCAGCGTGTTGGTGAGCGATCCTCAACACAGTTATTTACTTAGTGTATACTCCCTCCATAGCCAGCAAACGCAGCCCACTGCAACTAGACAAACTTGATATAGTGTAAAACCATTTATTAAGATCAGTATAAAAAGAGTGCTACTCACAAGCGTTTAAAAAGTTCAGACATATCATAAACAAATCCTGAGGACGTCTCCTCCGTGCACTGCCACCTTCTGCCCGCTTAGCCACGCCCAACATGTTTCGTCTTACGACTCATCAGGGGCTATGGGTCAGGCTTGGCCAGAAGTGCTTAAATACCCTCCCCCATATACCCTGTACATTCCAATTTGACATACCCGCCCCAATTAACCCCTTACAAATCCATTACCTCATATCCTGACAATTGAGTATTGCACGCCCAATTATTAATCCTTGTCCGAATAGAACTCGCTCCTCAATAACAAGCCAGCGCACAGAACCTACTGCGCAAGCGCCACTCAGAGCCTGCGAGACTTCAGGCATTTCCTTCCATGGAAAGCACAGAGGGATATCCGCGTTCCATCGCGAACATCCCTGCGCGTACCCATAGCAGCCTCATAGCTGCGCCTATGACCACATTTCGCGATAACGCAGAGGATAGGATCACATGACCATCTCCCTGCGTTCCACTAGAGCCATCATCGGGCGCATCATAATAGGAAGTTTGAAACGCTTCCCTGCGTTCCATTTCAGCCACATCGGGCACATCAGCAAAATTCAAATAATACCTTACTGCAGCCAAAACCCAGGGCCAGAAACTCCCCTCACAGTGATTATCCACCCAAATACAACTCATATACCACCCCCCTATATATGTATGGGTTTGTGCAATTATTCACTTGCCATTACATATTACAATCTGACACTGACAACAACACATCACCTAGACCACTGTGTATCTATTTATCTATACCTCTTATGGCATGTTAAATGTTATATAGTGATTAATGACCACTGCGCTCCAGCTCTGGAGGGAGCCATATGAGGTGGGTCCATGTGGATGGAGAGAGGATGATGTCGGCTCCCCTCCCTGCAGTGGCCCCTATACCTGCTACCTACACTGAGGGCTCCTATACCTTCTACCTATGCTGGGGCAACTATACCTGCTACCTATACTTGCTACCTATACTGGGGGCACCTATACCTACTGCTTAAATTCTGGCACTTATACCTGCTACCTACACTGGGCACCTATTCCTGGCTACCTACAGTGGGTTGCAAAAGTATTCGGCCCCCTTGAAGTTTTCCACATTTTGTCACATTACTGCCACAAACGTGCATCAATTTTATTGGAATTCCACGTGAAAGACCAATACAAAGTGGTGTACACGTGAGAAGTGGATCGAAAATCATACATCATTCCAAACATTTTTTACAAATAAATAACTGCAAAGTGGGGTATGCGTAATTATTCGCCCCCTGAGTCAATACTTTGTAGAACCACCTTTTGCTGCAATTACAGCTGCCAGTCTTTTAGGGTATGTCTCTACCAGCTTTGCACATCTAGAGACTGAAATCCTTGCCCATTCTTCTTTGCAAAACAGCTCCAGCTCAGTCAGATTAGATGGACAGTGTTTGTGAACAGCAGTTTTCAGATCTTGCCACAGATTCTCGATTGGATTTAGATCTGGATTTTGACTGGGCCATTCTAACACATAGATATTTTTTGTTTTAAACCATTCCATTGTTGCCCTGGCTTTATGTTTAGGGTCGTTGTCCTGCTGGAAGGTGAACATCCACCCCAGTCTCAAGTCTTTTGCAGTCTCCAAGAGGTTTTCTTCCAAGTTTGCCCTGTATTTGGCTCCATCCATCTTCCCATCAACTCTGACCAGCTTCCCTGTCCCTGCTGAAGAGATGCACCCCCCAAGCATGATGCTGCCACCACCATATTTGACAGTGGGGATGGTGTGTTCAGAGTGATGTGCAGTGTTAGTTTTCCGCCACACATAGCGTTTTGCATTTTGGCCAAAAAGTTCAATTTTGGTCTCATCTGACCAGAGCACCTTCTTGTGGCATGGCTTGTGGCAAACTGCAAATGGGACTTCTTATGCTTTCTGTTAACAATGCCTTTCTTCTTGCCACTCTTCCATAAAGGCCAACTTTGTACATTGCATGACTAATAGTTGTCCTATGGACAGAGTCTCCCACCTGAGCTGTAGATCTCTGCAGCTCGTCCAGAGTCACCATGGGCCTCTTGACTGCATTTCTGATCAGCGCTCTCCTTGTTCGGCCTGTGAGTTTAGGTGGATGGCCTTGTCTTGGTAGGTTTACAGTTGTGCCATACTCCTTCCATTTCTGAATGATCGCTTGAACAGTGCTCCGTGCGATGTTCAAGGCTTTGGAAATCTTTTTGTAGCCTAAGCCTGCTTTAAATTTCTCAATAACTTGATCCCTGACCTGTCTTGTGTGTTCTATGGACTTCATGGTGTTGTTGCTCCCAATATTCTCTTAGACAACCTCTGAGGCCCTCACAGAGCAGCTGTATTTGTACTGACATTAGATTACACACAGGTGCACTCTATTTAGTCATTAGCACTCATCAGGCAATGTCTATAGGCAACTGACTGCACTCAGATCAAAGGGGGCCGAATAATTATGCACACACCACTTTGCAGTTATTTATTTGTAAAAAAAATTTGGAATCATGTATGATTTTCGTTCCCCTTCTCATGTGTACACCACTTTGTGTTGGTCTTTCATGTGGAATTCCAATAAAATTGATTCATGTTTGTGGCAGTAATATGACAAAATGTGGAAAACTTCAAGGGGGCCAAATACTTTTGCAACCCACTGTATACTGGTTGCACCTATATCTGGCTACCTGTACTGGCTGCACCTATACCTGACTTCCTATACTGGCTGCAACTACAGTGGTATACGAAAGTTTGGGCAACCTTGTTAATCGTCATGATTTTCCTGTATAAATTGCTGGTTGTTACGATAAAAAATGTCAGTTAAATATATCATATAGGAGACACAAGTGATATTTGAGAAGTGAAATGATGTTTATGGGATATACAGAAAGTTTGCAATAATTGTTTAAACAAAATTAGGCAGGTGCATAAATTTGGTCACCACAAAAAAAAGAAACGAAATCAATATTTAGTAGATCCTCCTTTTGCAGAAATTACAGTCTCCAAATGCTTCCTGTAGGTTCCAATGAGAGTCTGGATTCTGGTTGAAGGTATTTTGGACAATTCCTCTTTACAAAACATATCTAGTTCATTCAGGTTTGATGGCTTCCGAGCATGGACAGCTCTCTTTAAGTCACACCACAGGTCTGGGGACTGAGATGGCCATTCCAGAACGTTGTACTTGTTCCTCTGCATGAATGCCTTAGTGGATTTTTAGAAAGTGTTTAGGGTCGTTGTCTTGTTGAAAGATCCAGCCCCGGCGCAGCTTCAGCTTTGTCACTGATTACTGGACATTGGTCTCCAGAATCTGCTGATACTGAGTGGAATCCATGCGTCCCTCAACTTTGACAAGATTCCCAGTCCCTGCACTGGCCACACAGCACCACAGCATGGTGGAACCACCACCATATTTTACTGAAGATAGCAGGTGTTTTTCTTGGAATGCTGTATTTTTTCTCCATGCATAACGCCCCTTGTTATGCCCAAATAACTCAATTTTAGTTTCATCAGTTCACAGCACCTTATTCCAAAATGAAGCTGGCTTGTCCAAATGAGCTTTAGCATACCTCAAGCGGCTCTGTTTGTGCTGTGGATGGAGAAAAGGCTTCCTCTCCTTGTGTAAAGTGCGCTGAATGGTTGAACAATGCACAGAGTCTCCATCTGCAGCAAGATGATGTTGTAGGTCTTTGGTGCTGGTCTGTGAGCTGACTCTGACTGTTCTCATAATTTGTCGCTTCTGTTTATCCAATATTTTTCTTCGTCTGCCACTTCGAGCCTTAACCTAAATTGAGCCTGCGGTCTTCCATTTCCTCAATATGTTCCTAACTGTGGAAACAGACAGCTCTGAGGCAGCTTTCTGTATCCTTCCCCTAAACCATGATGGTGAACAATCTTTAGCCCCATCTACACGATACGATTCTTTATACGATTCGATTACGATTCTATTTACGATCCGATTAAATCCAAAATGTCCGATCGGGATTCGATTCGATTCAATTCGATTTGCCATTGCAAAACAATGGCAAATCGAATCGAATCGAATCCCGATCGGACATGTTGGATTTAATCGGATCGTAAATAGAATCGTAATCGAATCGTATAAAGAATCGTATAGTGTAGATGGGGCTTTTGTCTTCAGGTCATTTGAGAGTTGTTTTGAGACCCCCATGTTGCTACTCTTCAGAGAAAATTTAAAAGAGGAGGGTTCCTTACACTTTGCCTCTGAAGAAGCTTTCTTAGCGAAACAGCTGTCAGGCATCCCCTCACCCCCACTGTATACCCCGCTGTGTCTGAACACCGTGGATTAAAGGTACCTCTCTTTCTACTGCAGCAGTGCCTCGACTTTCTTCATTTCACATGATCACTGTTTGTTTCTGAGTGCACGCTGCAACATGGAGTACATAACCCGGTGAAACTCAGGACCTCTCTACCCGCATTTAGTGCCTGCCTTTCCTCCTCTCACTGCCGTATCAACCAATGATTTATACAGAAAAATCATGATGATTAACAAGGTTGCCCAAACTTTCGCATCCCACTGTATATCTGGCTACCTGTATTGGGGCACCTATACCTGGCTTCCTGTACTGGCGCACCTATTCCAGGGCAGGAAGAGTGGGATACCAATACATATCTGGTATGGTTGGATTCAGCAGAATCAGGGCTTTTACAAACAATAACATTTTTATGAGTAAATGTAATTCTTCTTTGAAAAAAACTAAACAACCCAACCAACCACCAAGGTGGGATGAGACTCAACATACTCTAGGAGGCACCAACATAGTTGAAAATACTTTAAAAAGAATGTTACTATATGTCTTGGTGCCTTCCACAGTATGTTCTTCAAAATTAATTTAGAATAATCGAAAGATAAATCATGATTGATAGCTACTGAGCTCACGAATGGAAAACAGTCTTTATGTTGATCACATTTTTCTAGCTAAAGAGAGTTTGCCAGCAAAGAAAATTTGCATTTGACTTAGTGGTAGAATCAAACAATTGCATCATATCATGTATGGCCAGCTTTAGCCAATAGTCAATGTGTCCACAATTCAAATTAAGTACAGCACGTTATAAAGCTGAAAAAGTGATTTAAATTTTGTTTTTTCCATGTAGGTTACTTGGAGAATCTGACTACTTTCCAACACTATTAGGAATGCAGAAGGACAATCCTATGCCAAATGGGCAAATTTATTTTTCAGACCCAAGACTCACTGCTAATGGATTTAAAATTAAAATAACAGGTATGAGGTATCAAAGTAATACATCTGTTTTTAACATTTTTTCTTCAAAATTAGACAAGAAATATAAGGAACATGTTATTTGCTACTGTTGCAGACTTGATTGTCATTCTGAAAACTTCTGTATGATGTTTAGTGCCTGGATAGTGTATTGGTTAAGGGCTCTGCTTCTGACACAGGAGACCAGGGTTTGACTCTCAGGGCCCTTTCACACTGGCGCGATTTGTGAAATTGACGCACTGCTACCGCAGCCTAATGAAACCCTATGGGGAAGTTCATACTTCCCACGTTGTGGTACACTGCGCCGGAAGTGCCTAATCTAACACTAGCGCAGAACAACATTACCGTGCAGGACCCACAACGATCTGTGTCGGCTTGTAAGTCATGTTAGAGTATGGTGACGCAGGGTTCTTAAAACAGTTGGCGTCGCTCAAGCTCGGAAGCATGTTTTTACAATACCCGCAAGCGCACATCACTTCCTGCTTGGCTTGTGGCCAGACAGCGAACACCGTGTACTAACCCGGTGTTCCCTGAAGGCCTGTTTTCGGCAGTGCACCAGGCGCAACGCATCGCTGATGCTGGTTTACAGTGTGAAACCAGCCTCAGTATCCCTCGCCAGATTGAAGTCAGTTAAATTCCTGGATGAACTCTTCTGGGAATTACCTAGCAATTATAGCCATGGATGTCTTTCAATGCAAGAAAAGCATTTAAAGCGGACCCAAACCAAAAAAAGTTTTTAATTCAAAATATTTAGTTGCACCACTCTGATACCTACAAATATAAATAAACACTCCTTCAAGCTTATGAGCATTTCAGTGCATGCTTTTCACCCTCCTCTTCGCATAACTAGGGTTATACAGGTTGCAGCCATTAGCAATTCCTCCTTTGCTGGACACCATCTACTAAACCAGTTTGCCGGATTATTTGCCGGCAATATGAAAGGAAGGGAGGGGTTTCTCCAATGAATTTAAAATATTTTATATTTGTCATCATGCAGCTGAAAAAAGGCTGCTATTTATTATTATAATTTAGAAAATAGATTTTATTTCTGAAATCTTGTGTTTTTAGTTTGGGTCCACTTTAAGCGCTCTTTAAATACAGATATAGAGTTTGCCATGTCAGGAGTACTTTAAAGTGTAGCTGGCAGGCATAAAATAAAAAATCAATTCTTTATTTCTATCTGGTAAAAAAGTAATAAGGATGCTAACCAGGCAATCCAAAAGTTCAAAATCACTCTTACTTTTCTTCTCCATAAAACATTATTCCCCGTTTTCCCTGCCTATTTGGTACATCTGCCGCACAAAGGAAGTTGCAGGGCATGCTGGGTTTTCTTTTTTTCTTCTTTAAAACTTTAATGCAGCCTAATTGGCTGATGCCTCTTTCCCTCCTTTTTTTCCCTCCCACACCTTTGTTCCTTATCATGCTGAGACAATGCACTTTCTACTGCAAAGCTGGGTGGGAGTGACTGAAGACTGTAAGGAGAGCAGTCAATGATACACAGACAGAGTAAGGGAGGAAATTATGTCAGGATTGGCTTCAAGATAGACACAGTCAAAATTATAAAAAATCCTAAGAAGGATTGTCCTTTTTTTTTTTACTATATAAAAATCACTAAAATCAAAATGTGGACATTGACATATAGAATATACCTCTGATGGATCTAATACATGTGTTGATCGTGAAATTGATATCAGTTTCTATAGTGTAATAGATTTCCTTCTGTTTTAAGAAGGCAAATACACCAAGCTTTGCTTTTTATAATAGGAGGGCTTTTTGGTCCCTTTTATCCCCTTATACATTCCTAGTAGTTTAGGTCACCCTGAGCTGCTTGGGTTACTCTGTTGCACTGGTCCAAGCCCTATCTCATACAGCCTTATCAACACCTGCCATGTACTGATGAGGACCAAAAGTCTGAAACAGGCTGTCTACATGTGGGTTTAATATGGCTGTGTAAAATTTAAAGCTATAGGCTTGCTATACACCAGCGGTTCTGGATGCTTGCTTGGCTTACCAAGGGCGAAAAGGGATAATTTGCATATTCAGTAGTAGTGCATTGTGGGTATCCACAAATGTTCACTTATAGCTGAATTATTGCAGATTTCCTTCTGTTTTAAAAAGGCAAATACACCAAGCTTTGCTTTTTTCTATTGGAAAATGTTTAATTATATTGCCAATTCCAGTATTGTTAATGGGCTGCATATTACATTGTCATGTTATATACATGTGTAGCAGGCTGTTATGCCTCAGTTTGAGTTACTTGTTTGTATGCTTTTATACTTTTTTCAATAAGCTTTACTAGTGAGAAAAAAATGTGGACAGTGCAATAGATACGTTATGTAAGTAGAGCATATTTATCTACTTACAAATGTGTTGTTTTTTTTCTGAGATGGTATGGCTGACAGCTCCTCTTTAAGTGTACCTGAGACAAAAAGCGTCTCAGATACCATACTTTGGGATATATTCCCTGTCTTCACTCATTTATACTGAACCCGGGTTCAAGTATTGGTGGGCTCTTTGACAGATGCCCATCATGCTGGTTTTGACTCCATTTCTATCATTAGATCAATTGTGATGTATTATTTTGATGCTAGATCTATATATTATTTATCATATGTATTTATGATTATTTGGCAGCAGGGATCAGTTCTTGCCGTGTATTTTAATTGATTTAAAAATTTTCATGTTGAATCTCATCATGTCTAGATAATCTAATGCTCAAATTGTTAAATAAAGTATTTTGTATTTTTTCAAGTGGTGCTTGATATGAGGGCTTTCTTTCTCTCTCTTATTTGCAGAAAGCTAAAATGGTTAAAGGACCATAGTCGTGAAAAAGTTTAAAATTTAAAAATACATGAAAACACATACAGTAAGTAAAAAGTAAATTTCTCCCAGAGTAAAATGTTCTAAACATTACTTTTCTCCCATGTTGCTGTCACTTACAGTAGGTAGTAGATATTTGACAGAATTGACATGTTTTGGACTAACCCACCTCTTAATGGGGGATTCTTAGGGTTTTCTTTATTTTCAAAAGCACTTAGTGAACAGCAGTTGCTCAGTCCAACTGCCATAATAGTATGCAAACAGGTAGGGGGGGCTGCACCTTTGTATAGATCCTTTCCAGGCAGTGCTTTTGTAAAAAAATAAATACTGAGAATACCGCATGAACAGATGGACTAGTGAAAAACCTGTCAGTTCTGTCAGATTTCTACTAACTACTGTTAGTGACAGCAACATAGGAGAAAATAAATGTATAGCTAATTTTACTCTGGAAAAACATACCACTTATTTGTATGTGTTTACATGCATTTTAAATGTTACAATTTTTAGTGATAGTGGTCCTTTAAGATTCGTGGACACCTATGTAATGTTGGCTGCCCATAGCGGTTGGATGTGATCGCTAGGGTGACAGCTCGGGAACCCAATGCTGTATAGGGGCATCACTATGTTGTTGCCTAACAATGCATCTGCACAGCAGTGGGTTCCCCAAATGGTGGGCCCTAGTGATCGCATGCAATCACTGAAGACTCTCAGGCTAGGGATAACCTACATGCCCAACTAGTGGTGAAATATGGCATGTAAGGATCGTTTTATCTGGGATGAGCAATATAATGTATTTTTATGTGTTTTACAACTGTGCCACTTGTCATGTGAAAATTAGGAAAGGTGAAACATAAAAAAGTGTAATTTTTGCATTTACGCTTAATTTTCCCCAATCAAATGCCTGTATAATTAAACAATTCTTGGACAAATATATTACCCAAAGAAAGCCTAGATTGTCCTGAAAAATACAAAACAACATAAATTATTTGGTGGCAAAAGTAATAGAAAGTTATTGCTGCATCAATAGTGACACAGCCAAAAATCCAATCAGGAATGTTAAGGGGTAAAAAGCCAGGAATTAAAAGTAGTCAATGACTAACTTTCTTTGTAAGCTGTCAAAACATTGTTTCTTCATGCCTGACAAGAGCTAAAACAGATAATGTACGATCATGTAGGTTCCTTTGTGGCTGGTGATGGTGATAGAAGTTATGAGGATAAGGCATGACTGGACAGCAATGATGCCATTCAGTTTTGGGTCAATAGATATGGGGTCTGCCCATGTACACCATCAATGTTATGTCCTGTCCGGCATCCAGTGTTCTGTCCTAAATAACCTTCAGTGCTGTTGGGGGAATATGAACCTATAGGCTAAAGAAGACTTTTAGTTTACAATAAGGTTGTTCAATGTAAGAATGATTAATAAGTGAAATACGCTACTGCGGGTAATAGTTACAGCAAATTCTACATTTGCATTAAAATAGAGGCCCATGCACAGCTACACTCACCTAAAGGATTATTAGGAACACCATACTAATACGGTGTTTGACCCCTTTTCGCCTTCAGAACTGCCTTAATTCTATGTGGCATTGATTCAACAAGGTGCTGAAAGCATTCTTTAGAAATGTTGGCCCATACGATAGGATAGCATCTTGCAGTTGATGGAGATTTGGGGAATGCACATCCAGGGCACGAAGCTCCCGTTCCATCACATCCCAAAGATGCTCTATTGGGTTGAGATTTGGTGACTGTGGAGGTCATTTTAGTACAGTGAACTCATTGTCATGTTCAAGAAACCAATTTGAAATGATTCGAGCTTTGTGACATGGTGCATTATCCTGCTGGAAGTAGCCATCAGAGGATGGGTACATGGTGGTCATGAAGGGATGGACATGGGCAGAAACAATGCTCAGGTAGCCCGTGGCATTTAAACGATGCCCAATAGGCACTAAGGGGCCTAAAGTGTGCCAAGAAAACATCCCCCACACCATTACACCACCACCACCGCCAGCCTGCACAATGGTAAAAGGCATGCTGGATCCATGTTCTCATTCTGTTTACGCCAAATTGTGACTCTATCGAGACTCATCAGACCAGGCAAAATTTTTCCAGTCTTCAACTGTCCAATTTTGGTGAGCTTGTGCAAATTGTAGCCTCTTTTTCCTATTTGTCGTGGAGATGAGTGGTACCCGGTGGGGTCTTCTGCTGTTGTAGCCCATCCGCCTCAAGGTTGTGCGTGTTGTGGCTTCACAAATGCTTTGCTGCATACCTCGGTTGTAACAAGTGGTTATTTCAGTCAACGTTGCTCTTCTATCAGCTTGAATCAGTCGGCCCATTCTCCTCTGGTCTCTAGCTTCAACAAGGCATTTTCGACCACAGGACTGCCACATACTGGATGTTTTTCCCTTTTCACACCATTCTTTGTAAACCCTAGAAATGGTTGTGCGTGAAAATCCCAGTAACTGAGCAGATTGTGAAATACTCAGACCGGCCCCGCTGGCACCAGCAACCATGCCACGCTCAAAATTGCTTAAACCACCTTTCTTTCCCATTCTGACATTCAGTTTGGAGTTAAGGAGATTGTCTTGACCAGGACCACACCCCTAAATGCACTGAAGCAACTGCCATGTGATTGGTTGATTAGATAAATGCATTAATGAGAAATTGAACAGGTGTTCCTAATAATCTTTTAGGTGAGTATATATTTCTTGGTAGAAGTTGGTGATACTTTGATTCATTCAGAGAGATAATTGTTACCCTTTTGGCTATTCTTTTCTCCAGAACAGGCAAAAATGGCTCACAGCGCCAAGGGTATAAAAATGGCGCAGCAGTAATTAACATAAAACGATATTTATCATTTTATATGTTAAAAAATGTTAGGCAGCAGGGATCGAGGAGAGAGGCAGCGGGACACTAGGCAGCGATGTGGAGGGAGGATTAGGTAGCATTGGTATACATTACCTTGTCCCGGCCGGCGATCGCTCCTTCACTTCTTCTGTTAGTTTGCTGTATGCCTTCATCCAGTTAATCACCATGCGGCTATAGTTTCCGCATGGTGATTGGCTGGATGCAGGAGTCCTGCAAGCTAACTATGAAGTGAAGGAGCAATCGCCGGCCGGGACAAGGTAATGTATACCAATGCTACCTAATCCTCACTCCACCTAGTCCTCCTTCCTTTACCCCGCTTCCTAGTGTCCCGCTGCCTCTCCACTCCGACCCCTACTGCCTAACTAGCCCCCCCCTAAATTTTTCAATGGCGCATCGTTCCGCTAATGTTTTATAAAATGCTATTTACAGTTTTAATGTATTTACATTAAAACGGTAAATAGCGTTTTATGATCGGCGGAATGGTGTGCCATTTTTCACTCTGCGCCATTTTTAACTGTGCCTTTCCTATGATGAGGCTCAAAAGATTGAACATGGTGTACACAAGTGTTTTTTTAAACACGAATAACAAAAACTTAAAGTGCACATACCAGGGCACTGACACAGTAAGTGTTCATGCATGGGGGATGTGTAACTAAAAGTACACATACCAGAGCACTGACACAGTGTGTGTTCGTGCATGGGGGATTAGTATGTTTCCAGAAAAAATATGCATACTTGTCTGCAATACATTTTATTTTCTTATAGGTTCCAACCTCTTGTTTTATTGTGCCACTATAGTGTCAAGATGTGACAGTACTCCTGTCCTTTCCCATATGTCATCTTGTGTATATAATCTATTAATAAAGAATGCAATACCGGAAACCTAAATGGCAGTTCTCTTAAGTGGTGTGTGCAATAACAAGTCTAGACATGGGGAAGCTGATGTGGTGATCAAAAAAGAACAGTGGGACTACTGCATGCAGACTTTTCAACACATTTCCCAAGGTTGGAGGTATTCCACATTAAACTATCCTCATAAGACAATGAAGGACTCTCAGTAATCAATGAAAATAAAGCTATACAATACACACCACAATATACAATACACATACAATACACACTATCTAACTAAAACCTGTAGTAAAAGTTATTTCGAAACTGACATTTAAAAAAAACAACATTATTCTAATGTTGTAATTTTGTTTGAGTTATCTGAGTATTATAGCTGAAACAAGTATGCAGCCCATGAAATCAGACTTGAGTAGATCAGCACACACTTAATTTGAGACAGTGATTTATATAGCATGAAAGGTGCAGAATTACAATAACAGTAAAGTAAATAGTATTTTTAAAAGGCACTAAAATGGCTCTCGTATCATTTTCAATACAGGCTAAAGGTGCGTACACACATGCGACTATAGTCGTTTGTAACGATCGTTCCCCGATCTTTACCAACGACGATCGTTTCAAAAAACGAACCACCGACTATTAAGGCAAACGATGAACGAGCCAAATCGCTACAAAAGAAAGTTCTGTCTCGGCGGATTTTAACCAACGACGATCGTTTGCAAAAGTAGTACATCGTTGGAAACGGTTGTTCGTACTAGGCTTGACATGCGCATTTCACAATTTCTCCGTGAAACTTCTCATTTTTATGCGCAGGCGCAATAGTTGCTTTACGTGATGTAACGTTCGTTCTAACGATCAGATCGTTACACACCTTTTAAAACTAACTTTACTTAGGTCGTTCTTTCATCAATTAAAAGTTCGTTCGTCGTCCTCAACGAACGATCGTTGTCGCATGTGTGTACGTAGCATTAGGCAGGGATGCCGAGGTTGTTGCACGAAGTCCTGTCTGATTGTGCATAAGCCCAAAAGAGACTAAAGCACCTCTCCCATTCTCTGCCTTTATAGTTCATTAAGTTCTGGTAACAGCCCGGTTATACATAGGCCCATAACCCATCTACTGAACTCGAAAAAACCTGAATATAATGTGTACTCAATAGTTTATACTATCACCGCAAAACTGCCAAGCACCTGAGATTTCTTTGGAAGCACAGCGCTTTATTAAATGGAAAAGTAGTAGTTAAGGGTCTAATTCCAACACCTGTTTTAACTGCTGAATGCAAACCGCATGTGCTAATTTTAATGCCATGTTACACTGTATACATTTTTCTTTTGAAAATGTGTATTAGAAATGTGAAAATAAAGTTTTAAATGTCTCAACTGATATATGCATTTGTTTGTGAACTGCATGTAGAAATTATAATCTATAATTTTAGGTTCACCGGATATCAATAAATATATTGAAATTGAAGGAATGGCCAGCAATCTGCCCTTTTATGGACTATCTGATTTAAAGGAGATTCTAAACCTAGTGATGAATAAAAATGCTAAAGAACTTTGTGACTGTAGACCCCTTAAAATTTTACACTTTTTAGAGGTAAGTACATTTACCAACCAAAACTTTTTTGGGGGAAAAACACAAAACAAAACAGATATTGCTCTCCTGAGAGATGTAAGATTTGATATTTCAAGTTCTGCTTAACGACTTTGCATTCCTGTGTTTTTACCCTTTGAGGTGGTTTAAAAAGAAATAAATATGGCAGGATTTTTGAATGAGCTCTGTGAAAAGCCTTGACCAAGCTAGATGTATGAACATTGTGTTCAAGTTCCCAGATAGAACTGGATTTGAATTAAGTATCCTGGTTTAAAGTTATGTGTTTCTTATTTTCTTACTGGTATAGTTAACCCTGGCCTTAGTCTGTTGAAGATTTTGTAATTTATTTTTTTAGCAAGGAACAGTAGTCCAAAACTCCTGGAACTTAAAATGGAACTTCCTGTTCCTGTTAAAATAGGAACACAAAGTACTAAATTCACTGGATTTTGCACTGCCTTGTACTTTCGAATCCACAAAGGATTCTCTCTTATCGTGGATTTTAATATAATCCCCCTCCTCCATCCACCCACTCAGACTAACCCATTGTCCTCTGAAAAAGTAGGTAGTTGACTATGAAACCTATTGGGACCACAAGCAAAGTAATGTTCAGAATGTGTTCTTCCTCCATTTGTGCAGCACTCCTGATAAAAAAACAAAAACAAAACCTCTCATCTTGCTGCCCTAGGTCCCCGGCAGAGGGGCATTGGGTTGGAGAAGCAGGATGAGAGGTGGATGAGTCATGCAGCAGAGTTCATGATAGACTTGATAGGCTGTAGTGGGGCTAAACGGTTAGCAGGGAGACCGCAGAGCAGAGAGTTGCAGTAGTCTAGTCGGGAAATAATCAGGACATTCACCAGGAGTTTGGTAGTGTCCTGTGTTAGAAAAGGGCGGATGCAGGAGATGTTTTTTTAGGTGGAGGCGGCAAGAGGAGGATAGTTTGTCAATGGTTTGAAGAGGAATCCGAAACAGTCTGTATGCATGTTGGATTATTATGGCTCTGTACAAATTAACAAGCTGACACACCATTGCATTCCAGCGGTTCTGGAGATGTGTTTAGCTTCTAAGGGTACAATGGTTAATTTGCATATATTCAGCAGTGATGCCTTGGGAGACATCTCAAGCTCACTCCAACCTGAATTATCGCAAATTCTTTCTGTTTTAAGAAAGCAAACTTTTGTTTGAAGAGGAGACTTGAGTCGAAAATGACACCTAGACAGCAAGCCTGGGGGACAGGTGTTATGGAAGTGCCAGTAACAGAAATAGTGATGTCTGGCGGGGGCATTGAGTTGTGAGGTGGTAAGACTACTATTTCAGTCTTTTCCATATTGAGTTTTAGAAAACGGAAGGACATGAAGGAGGCGATAGCATTGAGACAGTCCTGGACACGAGCTGTTAAGGTGTCTAAGTCAGGTGCTGAAATGTAGATCTGGGTATCGTCAGCGTATAGGTGATATTGGAAACCAAAGGAGCTGATGAGCTGACAAAGACCATATGTGTAGATAGAGAAAAGGAGAGGTCCAAGGACTAAGCCTTGGGGAACTCCAACAGTGAGGGGATGTGGAGAGCTGCTTTATCGCCTGCTGGCCCCATTCTCCATTGCCCGCCGGCATAATTTAAACCACAAATCAGCAGTAAACTGCGCTGAATGCAGCTCATTACACTATAACAGCACTTCTGTGTACAGGAAGTAAACAGAGATGTCACTTCCTGTACACGGAAGTGCTGTTACAGTGTAACGAGCTGCCTTCACTGCAGTTTACCGCTGATATGCTGTTTGAATTATGCCGGCGGGCAATGGAGAATGGGACAAGCAGGCGATAAAGCAGCAGTGGGGGAATCATCAGCAGTTTACTGCTGATCTGCGTCTTGAATTACCAGTATGTCAGGCAGTGGCAGAACAGGGATGCGTCTTTATGGATGAGGGCTCATCAGGAGGTAAAGTGGCGGTGGGGAAGGAGGGGGGGCGCAGACGAACGGGACTTCCACAGCCACTAGGGCTTATTTTAGGGGTAGGTCTTATATTTCAAGCATGCTCGAAATATGTGCTAGCTCTTACTTTAAGGGGATGTCCTACTTTTGGGGAAACACGATAGCTGTACGCGGACTACTTTACATGAGTTACTACGGAATAAATCCAGAGTAGGCCCAAATACCAAGGAATATTCCATTATCCTTGACTTCAATCAACAACAACAGAGATCTGGAGAGATTAATTAATAAGAATTGGAACATTATAAAAGCAGAGGGGATACTAAAAAGAGTACTGCCAGAAAAGCCTCAATTTATTTACAGGAAAGCCCCAACACTTAAATCCTCTCTGGTGTCAAGTTGCATAGAACCAACCAAGGATATCAGGAAGAGACATGCTGGGACAAAAGGGCTTTTTCCCATGCAGGAACTGCATGCGATGCAGAGAGACACAAGGAATACGAGGGGATCAGATTGTATCCAGGAACACCAGGAGAAGTTTCAAGATCCAACAATGCATCACCTGCAGAACAAAAAGGGGTAGTCTACATTTTGTGGTGCCCATGTGGATTAGAATACATAGGGCGGACCACAGGGGAGCTGTTTAAACGCATTAGGGAACATGTTAACAACATCAAAAAAGGATTGGAAAGCCACAGTGTATCGAACCATTTTAAAATACATCATAACAAGAACCCAACAGGACTAAAATGTATGGCCCTGGAGAAATATGTAAAAAAAATGGAGAGGTTCTAACCTCACTAAAGAAATATCAAAGGCAAAGGAAATGGATATTTAATCTGAAAACCCTGAGTCCAGATGGATTGAACATTGAGTTTGATCTCAACTACCATATCTCTAATGATTAACTTTTATCTGAAACAGTATAATGTTCTGCATAGACCAAATTAGGTACAGTAAGTGGGTAACTTTGGGGCATTCACACTGCACCCTGCACTCCAGTGGATGGGAATTGGCATGTGTTGCTATGTTATATGCTGAAAAACACTCTGGACGTGTAAGTGTGATTCTATTGAGCACACAGAGGCAGATGTAACAGTATTACGCTATGTGGCATTTTTATGGTTTTTTATTGAGATAATTTTTACTGGATTAAAAGAAACCTCAAGAGAGGCAGCGAAAGTTGACAAGTGCCGTGGCTTTTTTTGGAGATATCATAAACGCATTATCCACCTGCAGAAAGAGGTGGGCCATATCTGGTGAGGAGTTTGGCATGTAGTGTGTGGATTGGCACAAACACGGGGTGATAACACGGAAGCACGGTGGTTTACGGCAACTGTTTCCTTGCTATTTGGACAATATTACCCTATGTGGAGTTTTTTTGTTGCAGAGTCAAGATTGCAAGTGAGCTGTTTATGAGTACTGCTTAAGTTCCACCTGAGAGCTGAGGTGGCTTACATCTAGTTAGCATCTAGAAAGAGGGGACGAGGGCACACATATGAGAGTGACACTTGGGGATGCATGAGGCACAAAGGCACTTTGGAGGTGGAATTGTATAAGAAAACAGACTGAACGTTATTACCCTATGTGAAGCCTATATCTGTGTTTCAGGTTCTGGAGAGCGCAGCAGTAATATTGAACTTACTTTACATAGTTAGTTTGGTTGAAAAAAAGACATTCGTCCATCAAGTCCAACCAGAAAAATAAATAAATAAAATAAAAATAAGACACCATCCTGAACCTGCACATATCCCAGTTGATCCAGGGGAATTCAGAAAACCTTACAAGAGAAAATAGTTTCATTTACTGCCTATCTCATGCACCACCTTATTAATTGTACCCACACCTCAATTGAGGGAGTGACCATGTGACTTGAAAATACTTTAACAAAAACAACTGAACTTGGTCTCTCATAGGTATCAAAAATTACAAAATTGAAATTTATTGAAGGAATAGCACATGTATTGGCAAGACAACCAATTAAAATCAATTAAATTTGGCCAATTCAGAGTGCAATTACACATACACCCCATGCACTCAAATACACTCATTTACCCCTTCTGGTACCGGTACCATTATAGTCCATATCTTCATAGAGGGGGGAGAGGGTTATTGCAACAATGAGTGTATGTGCTGGTCTTCAGCTTGCAAGCACAGATCAGTATTACATGCCGGCATGTTAGGATCTCACCATACGTGTGCCTCCGTGTATGTCGTCCAATGTCTCCGGACCTCACCACTAGACAGGGCCTCCACGATAGGATGATTCACCAAGTAACCACCGGTAATCTTCAGTGGTAGGCAGGTCCACTCAACCTGATCCGCGTTTGCCTTAACGGAGAGCAGATGCCAAACCACCATGCATACTGTCACTGCCGCTGCTGCCCAGATTCACTCATAGGCCATGAGATTTGCACCCGCCCATCGATGCGTTGCGCCCGCCCACTTGCGAGCAAATTCAGAAAATCTTACAAGGCCTGGGCCAATTAGCCTTAAAAGGGAAAAATTTGTTCCTGACTCAAGATGGCAGTCAGATAATTACCTGGATCAACTCTTCCAGGAATTACCTAAAAAAATTATAGCCGTGGATGCCCTTCAAAGTAAGGAAAGCATCCAAACCCTCTTTAAATGCAGATATACAGTTTCCCATAACTACTTCCTGAGGTAAGATGTTCCAGATTTTAACTCTCACTGTGAAGGACCTTTTTCTAAATAGATGGCAAAAAAACGTTTTTTCCTCCACCCACAAATCATGTCCCCTTGTCTGTCGTACATCCCTAGGGACAAACAGCTCCTCTGCCAAGCTTTTGTATTGCCTTCTGATGTACTTATACATGTTAATCAGGTTACCTCTCAGTCGCCTTTTTTCCCAGCTAAATAAGCCCAATTTGTCCAACCTTTCTTGGTAAGTGAGATCTTCCATCCCTCTGATTAATGTACCTGTTCCAGAAGGTCAATGTCCTTTCTATAGTGTAGTGCCCAAAACTGTATTCCATACTCCAGATGTGGCCTCACAAGTGATTTATACAGAGGGAGTAGCATACTAGCATCTCGAGATATTATTTCCCTTTTTATGCATCCCAGAATTGTATTTGCTTTAGCTACCGCTGCTTGGCATTGTATACAATTACCTAACTTGTTATCGACCAGTATTCCTAAGTCCTTCTCCAAGTCATATGTTCCCAGCTGTATGCCTTTTATTTTATTTGATGATCTACCATTGGTACATCCAAGGTGCATGACTTTACATTTATCAATATTAAATTTCATCTGCCACGTGCCTGCCCATGTGTTCATGTTGTCAAGGTCCTGTTGTAATACGTCACTATCAGTCTTCGTGTTGATAATTCTGCATAATTTTGTACAATCAGCGAAGATGACTACACTACTCTTTATTCTGTCTACTAGATCATTAATAAATAAATTGAAAAGAATAGGACTAAGTACTGACCCCTGTGGTACCCCACTGCTAACAGTTTCCCATTTGAGTATGCTCCATTTACCACCACTCTTTGCCTTGTAACCCTTATTCAGTTCTCTATCCATATGCACAGATTTTGTCTTAGTCCCTTACTTTACATTGTATCAAAGTTTCATATCTACAGTGTTGATCAGTTGGGTGCCATAATGATTCCTGATGATTTTCAACATGAAATCTTCCGGGAATTGGCCTAGTGACGTCTCCTCACCGCCCCCCCGTGCTGCCCCCAGTGTAAAGTGTACCCCAAGTATGAATACATATCTACAGTGTTGATCAGTTGGGTGCCATAGCCAGTGTCTGATTCCTGACCTATTTCAACATGAAATCTTCTGGGAATTGGCCTAGTGACATCCTCACCGCCCCCCGTGCTGCCCCAGTGTAAAATGTACCCCGAGTATGAATACTTAACCTGTCAGTGTCTGCCGCTGGCTCCATGCTCAATTCTCTGGCCACACACGTGGTTGCGAGCATATATGTGGGGCGTGTGTGTGGATGCAGCACAGAGCCAGCGGCAGACACAGACAAGTAACATATTCATGCAGGGCCGAGGGTTCTGTCACGTTTGGCACTCTTTCCGATATTGCACGCTGTTGCCGCTACGCATCCAATTGAGCATGTCAGCCTGACATCTTGCAGCATGTCCGATCGATACATGCAACCAATTTCGGCCTGCAATTGTCACATTGTCGAATGGGCAAGCCCTTGGCAGCATCGATTTTCATCTGATTAGAATTCTCAAAACAGATGGTCGATTGGCCGCCAAGTCACCTGATGTATAGCCACCTTTTAGTCTTTGGTTTGATAATCATGATCATGTGCTAAACCAGGATGTGATCACAGCAAATCAGAGCTTTGCAAATCTACCAGCTTCTCCATGAGTCCTCCTAGACATGGCAATCTAATGGCACTAATGGCAATCTATATTAGGGTTCTTTTCCACTATGAAATGCGATTGTGACTGCGATCACGATTGCAATGTTTACATTTCCATCATGCGATTGCGATTGAGCTACTATACTCATTATAGTACAGCTCAATCGCATACAAAATGCAGCAGGACAACGATTGCGCTTTGACCAAAATTGCATCGCAATCGGATCGCACTAATGGAAATTGCTGCTGCAGTTTCCATTAGTTTAATGTACCTTGCGATTTGCGATCAGAATTAAATCGCAAATCGCAGGGTAGTGGAAAAAGTCCCTAAGGAGGTTATTCCTAAACCTTTGGAATGAAGTTATTACCTTTTAATTATATAGTGCCAACATCTTCGTTAGCATTGTACATAATACAAAACAAATATTGTGAAGCATAGATACATGAGACATTAAAAACTCTGTACAATTAGGACATCCAGCAATACAAATACGTACATAGTTGATGTTTGGCTTAAGACATCACCAATACTGGTACATATGATAAATTACAGCAGAATAAGAAACACTAGCTTCTGTATAATACCCACTCTACTGCGTCAGATTTTGTGGTGAGCAATGCAATGGGATAAGGTTGCCCTTTGTCCCCCCCCCCCCCCCCCCCCCCTTCCTTTTCATCATAGTGATCAAACCTGTGGCATTTCTAATTAGACCATAATTTGAGATTCAGGCAGGGGTGTCTCTAGCCATTTTGTCACTCCAGGCGAGAAATCCTGTGGCGCCCCCCACACCCCCCGTGATTGCCCCCTGTGGTGAACCCCACCCCCAAGACCCCAGAAAATCATAATACAGCAGCGTTTCACCAGAAAATCAGAAAATACACTTATTGTGGCATGGGTTCACCAGAAAATAGTTGTAATGCAGCAGAGCGTTTCACCATAAAATATACTTATTACGCCATGCACTCACACACACCACACACACATACACTATACACATGCACACAGTACACACACTATACATGCACACACAACACACACACTATACACGGTACACACAGTACACACGCACACTATATACACACACACACACACACACACACACACACACACACACACACACACACACACACTATACACACACAGCACACAGTAGACATACACTATACACACACACTATGCTGCTACCAGGGGAGGACTGGGACCTTTTGGCCTGGGAGGAAACCAGCCTCAGCCCAAATTATTAAGTCGCATTTGCAAATTGCTAGCGATTGCTATTGCGATTTTGTCGTGCACTAGCCCAGAGAGAGGAGGAGTGGAGTGAGACTGAGAATAGCAGGAGATGGAGCAGAGAGCTAATCTGTATTGCAGTCCCACATTACACAGAGACTAGTTGCCGGTAATAGGACTGCTGTCCCTGCTATCTCTCACACAAGTCAGAAAGCAGCCCTCCTGGAGTCTAGGGACTGTCGAAACTTTTCAACCTGTTTAACACCTTATCTGCACATGCAGTCATTATAACAATGGGGAGAGACCAGACAGATTTTTTCCCCACGGACCCTCCAGAGGAGCTCTGCATCATGCTGTGTATATTTACCAGCTTGCCTGCCATCTAATTGCACTTTTATCAGCTAGCCTAGTATTTCACTTTGCCTTACAACAACAAACCTGAATATACCAGACCAGCCCTAAATCACTGAATGAAAGGTGGCCTGGGGGGCAGTCCATGCCTGGCTGCTGCACTCAGTCATCCACGCAGTTACCAGTAGCAGAGAGAGAGGAACTGAATGAATCAGTGAATCAGTTAAGAGTGAAGAGTCAGGACTCAGGAGCTGATGCTGTACTCGGAGCCTTCTCTCACTGATTCATTACTGTGGTTCTTTGAATCATTGAGCTGAAGGAACTGAATGAATCAGTCAGTGAATCAGTTATGAGTCGAGTCAGGCGCTGCTGTTAGCTGCTGCTGTAGTGTAAACTGATACCTGAGTGAGCTGAGAGGAATTTCTTCTCTCACTACTCACTGCAGCAGCGCTCCTGCCTCCTCCTGCCGCTCTAGGCAAGAATTTATACCTGCCTGGTGGGTGAGACGCCTGTGAATTTAGGTCTTTAGATATGAGGTTATTAAAGAAAAAATCTCACTTTATGCAGATGATACTTTTTTGTTGTTGTCGTTTCTGGGGAAACATGCACTTGATTCAATCTGCATTCAAATTAATCACAATATCTGGATGATTCTCAAGGCTCCTCGTTTACTGGGATAAATTGGCTCCACTTCCACTAGATGATTGGGTTGCCCCCACTTCCCCTTTCCCCATCTTCCTGGTTAAATTTCCAGTTCAACCAGTCAGTCAATTTAAATATCTGATCATAGAAATCTCTCCCTGTCTTGATAAATTTGTAGACCTTCATGTTCTCACTATAATCTGTAATATCAGGGTAAGGTGAAGACCTGGGCAAAACTCCCCCTCTCATCAGTTGCCAGAGTCAACTTTATCAAGATTGTATTAATGCCCCAACTGTTCTGGACTGGATTTCAGTTAGATTATTCAAGGATATTGAGTCTGTATTCAGAGTCTTTGTATGGAATTAAAAAAAATCCACAAACATTTGATACCCTTAAAAGCCTAAAGCATGGGAGTGGCAAATAACTTTGTCCAGTGTACATTGCTAGGTCACTTCAGAGAATAGCTGGTTTCTATACATATTCCCCCTTCTGGGATAATTGGAGGTATCCAGGAATAAATTAATTTTATTTTGGCTGTATCTGGTGAAGGAACACATACTGTTAATCTTACCTTTAAGGAAACCTTAGATGAACAAAACTAAAGGTTTTATACATACCTGGGGCTTCCTCCAACTGATCCCTTCTACGCTGTCATCTTCCTCCTCCTCACCGCTTGCTTCGTAAAAGCCCCATTAGCTTGGCAAGTCGGGGCCTACTACACATGCATGGCCCAGCCACGTGCGCTCTCCCTGCAGTGCTCCAGCCGAGACTAACTGCGCCTGCACCAACTGGCACTGACTTGCCAAACTAATGGGGCTTCTACCAAGCAAGGTAGGAGGCAGAGTTAGATGGTGTGGGAGCGATCGTTGCGGAGGGGGCTGTAGGAAGCCCCAGGTTTGTATAAAACTTTTCTTTTAGTTCGTCTCTGATACACTTTAGGGGGGGAAAGTTGAGATTGTTTGATGAACTAGCTTGGGAGTTTTCATTGATTTATTGACTGTCTTTCCATACAATTTCTAAGCATGATACTGATGATCAAATTAGTGTTGGTAATTTTCAACACAAGGGTTGAATCTCAGACTGTTATAATATGCTTCTTCTAAGTTACCTAGACAAGTGTCCTCTGAAAACAGAGCAGATGTGGGTTCAGGAAGAACAAACAGTGGCTGGATAATATACTGGTTAGGGGACCGCCTTTGACATGGGAGACCAGGGTTCGAACCCTGGCTAGGGTCAGTACAGTATTCAGTAAGAAGTTCAAGGCAAGACTCCCTAACACTGCAGGGTGGCCCCTTGAGCGCATCCTTAGTGGCTGCAGCTCTTAACCGCTTTGAGTCTGAGAAAAGCGCTATACAAATATTCGGATTATTATTAGAGGATGGTTGGCAAGGGGCACTTGAGGCTGCCCCCCTTTCTTCTCTGGATGCCTCACAAATTAACCAGCTGACTATCATCCATAGAGTACATCTGATACCTAAAAGATTGTTCTCGATGGGCTTGAAACAGGATTCAGCTTGCCCCCGATTTCTGAGGGAGAATGCAGAAATTGTACGTGTGTTTTGAATATGCCTGAAATTATTTACATGTTAGGCAGAAGTGGTGGACTTCATTGATAACATTTTCTATACTGTTATCCAAAAGGATGAGTTGACATGCTTTTTGGGTTTATATAGCTTTAGTGATAGTTGACAATAAATTTTGGATCGCCATAGCTAGAACCCTCTTCCATGCTAGGAAACTCATACTGTATTGTAGCAATGGAAGGATTCTGCTTCTCACAGTAGACTGGCAGCACAATATTTATGATAACCTCAAGCTTTAAAAATAAGCGTATGCACATAAAATGGCCGTGCTAAAAATGAAAAGATTTGGCAAGCTTGGTTAAACACCTCAGGTCTACAGGATTTTGACTTGGTTAGAAATAGACTGGACTTTGAATGTTAAAGCAACCCTGAATTGAAAAATGATCTGAAGACAGATTCTTACCTCAAGTGGAAAGCCTCTGGATGGTCCAGACGCTTTTATGATCCTTCTATATACCACTGTCCTAGCACTGGTTACCTCTTTATTTTCTGTATGTGAATGTGGCTGTGTACAAGCTCATCGGCACCAGGCATGCACGAATAAAGTCTGCACATGCCCAGCAGAGGGAAGGGCTCATGCATGGGTTATTTCCTTAGTGCGTGGGCAATACCCTCTATGGAGCGTGCGCCGACTGTACTCACCCATGCAGACAGAAGGTAAAGAGGGACCCAGCTCTGGTACAGTGGCATGTCGAAGGATTCCGAAAGCTACTTGACTATCCAGAGGCTTTCCACTACTGAGGTAAGAATCCATGTTTAGCTTTTTTTTGTTTTATTTTTTTCAGTTCATGGTTGCTTTTACATTTAAAGTCCAGTCTATTTCTGTCAAAATCCACAAAAACCCGGGGGTGCTAAGTAGTTAGCACGCACCAAGCTGAATTAGATCGCGCGCAAAGTCCCGCGTGCAAAACTTCGCATCGGGTATGACAAAATCCATAACGGCGCATTAGGTGCGCCCTAAACGTCGCAACCATGCGTCGTTTAGGGCGCATCCAATGTGCCATTATAGGCGCATAGGGTGCACCGTTTTCGTTTCGCACGCACCGTCTTTTGTGCACGAGCGCTAATTAGCCCGTGCAAAGGATTTTTAGGCATGATAAGGGGCTTTTCACAAGCGTGCAAACAGTTAGCACTGCTTTGTGAATCAAACCCATAATGACCCTTTCTACAGTTCTGCTGTGTTGCATTATTCCACTGTCCCCTCTGTAATGATCACTCACCCACCGGGATGGAGACCACTCCTGTGGCTGGGAGCGCTCTGACCATGCAGCGATGCAGCCAACATGGCAGGTTGGCAATCATTATGGAGGGGACAGTGGAAGACTGCAGCACAGCAGAACTGCGACAAGGGAACCACATACTTCTAGGGGCTGGAAGAAGCCCCAGTTAATTAAAACATAATAAAAGTTGTGTGGACTTGCATGTCCTTTAACCAAGCTTGCCAGATCTTTTCTTATTTACCATGGACATTTTTATGCGTATATACTTTTTTTTTCAGCCTCGGGTTATCATAAATAGTGTGCTGCCAACAGAGAGTCAGGCATTTACATTTAAATTGTTACTTTAGTTTCTCCAAAAATGATTGTATATAGCTCATTCTTACACAAACCGTTTTGTAATGTCTATGTATTAAAATCAGTGGCGTAGCAATAGAGGTTACAGAGGTTGCGACCACACCAGGGCCCTTGGGCCAGAGGTTCACCGTAGGGCTCGCCCTCACCCACAGTATTAGCTCTCAGTATTAGCTTAATAATCACTTCTATAGGTGCCTTGAATAGTAGTAATCATTAACAAACTGTTTCCCACCCCCTTCTTGCACCTCTGACATTGTGTGATTGTTCTTGGTAGGATGTGGTGCGTCATATCAATTGTTATATATAGAGTGCTTGGGGGGGGGGGGGGGGGGGGAGGGGGAATGTAAAACTTGCGCTGGGGCCCATAAAGGAGTAAATTTGAAATCGGCACCGGTAGACTTGGGCGCAGGAAACAGCGGTATATGGCTGATCCTGCTTCTGCACAAGTCCGGGCCGATTTAATTACTATTCCCCCTCTAGGTCGCCATGGATAGTGGGGGAATGAAATAATTTGGCTTCCAGCGATTGCTGGAGGCCGAATTATTATGTTTTTAAGCAACCTCGGCTCCGTCTTCTGACGGAGCCGACGTTACTCACTGAGCGCTGCAATAGGAGTGATTCCTATTGTAGTCTATGGAGGCGCCGGCTGCGCGCAAATCTAGCAGCGCTGAAAAGCACTGCTCCGCCATAAAGGCCCATACACACGTCGGATTTTTTTAAACGACGGGTCGTTTGGACGTCCCATCGTTCAGTCGCCCGGACGTCAAATCGGGCGTGTGTACAGTCCGTCGTTCAGGTGATAAGACTGGTCTTGAGCGATCCGCCAGGAGACCAGTCTTATCATCTGAACGACGGACTGTACACACACCCGATTTGACGTCCGGACGACTGAATGACGGGACGTCCAAACGACCCGTTGTTTAAAAAAATCCAACGGGCCTATACTCCTTAGCTACACCACTGATTACAACGTACCTTTTTGTTTGTTTGCAATCAGCTATGATGTTGTGAAAATGTGAAAAATTCCAATTATGCTTTTGTTAAAATATTGGTAGCAGTTTTCTGTCTTGTGGATGTTTTGGGGGTATGGCTAAAAGTACTGGAAGCAGAGAATCAGGCAATCTGTGTGTGTCAGGCAATCTGCATTGTTTAAAAGGAAATAAATATGTTAGCCTCCATATCACTCTCACTTCAGGTGCCCTTTAATGATTTCACCACTTCTACACAGATTTCTGAGAAAAAATACAAAAGGATGTGCTTGACAAACATTTGCTATAGCAATTCTTGACTTAAAGAGAAACTCCGACCAAGAATTAAACTCTATCCCAATCAGTAGCTGGTACCCCCGTTTACATGAGAAAGCTATTCCTTTTCACAAACAGACCATCAGGGGGAGTTGTATGACTGATATTGTAGTGAAACCCCTCCCGCAAGAAACTGGGTACGTACTCCTGGCAGTTTCCTGTCTGTGAACCTTGCTGCATTGTGGGAAATAGTTGTTTACAGCTGTTTCCAACTGCCAAAAAAGCATGTAGCAGCTACATCATCTGCCAACAGTAAAAATGTCACCATGTAATGTCAGAATGTAAATGGATTTAAAAGATTTTACAATGGGCAAACACTGACTAAATTTATACATAATTATTGTAAAAATCAAGCACTTTTTTTTTTTACATTTTTTTCACTGGAGTTCCTCTTTAAGAATTTTTCTATGGTATCGCTAGCATTGGAGCAGCTTGTTGCTGTGTTGTGATAGCTTAGCATTTCAGCTAGTAATGGGACAAACAAGTAAATTATAATGTTAAACTTTTTTAGGTGATTTATCATTACTTAATATGGTACCAACAACTAAAGTTATCATTTGTGAATATGACTTAGCATATTGATGTATGATTAATTTATAACACAGTATCCAAATCATACTCAAACAACTTCTGCAATAAAAACAGTTTGTTCTGATCTAAAATGTGTCTCTAACAGGGTGAAGCTGTGAGACTAGCACGACAACTACCTTTAAAACTCTCAAAAGATGATGTGTTTGATGCCATAAGTCGTATGAAAAAACATCTTGGACATGAAACTAAAGGATGCGTTCATGGTCGCCCATTTTTTTATCACCTCACGGACATTCCTGAAATGAGTGACTAGAAATAAAATTACATTCTTTACACTGAGGACCAACTGGTATGTGTAGAAGCATACACCATTTTCACAAATTTATTTGTGAGAATAGTTTTAAATTTAAATCAAAATAATTTGCTGGAAGTGGCATGAAGAAACTATTTTTGCGATGCAACAACAGGTCAGAAATGTTCTTTAAATACATTTTCTAATATTCTATTTTAGTGAAATATTGTCTTGGCATAGAATTCTCCATTGTCCCAAGAAAAAAAATCTAATGGAGCCTATTAGGGCAGCAGCTGCTGATCATTTAGCTGTATAACTAACATGAAACTACAGGCCATGATTTATTTTTATTTTTTTTTGCTTATGACTATTCTCTCTCTTTGTATTATATAGATATACTCTTATGTTGAACTTGAACTATGTATACATATTTTTTATGTTCTTAGCAAAGATCTATTGCTAATAATAACTAAATATTGTAAACAATAATAATTCAACTTATTTCCTCTTCCTGTTATTATAAAGAATGATGTACATAAGCTTTATACTTAAAATAAACTTGGCATTGAATCCTAACATTTTTACATTTGAAATTGTTGACACTCAAGTACAGGGTGGCGCATATAAAACCAGTCTGGCTGCCTGCTATGGGTGTGTCAGCCAGACGCTCGCCAGCCAGTTTCTGTGCTTGTACTTTCACCCTCCCTGCTATTTGGGGTCTCTGCTTTATTTCAGCCTGTATTGTGGGTATTTGCTGCTGTATGGGTAACATTTTCATACAGCAGTGATTACCAGTGCCACACAGTGCAATAGAGCTGTAGACCACACAAACACACAGTAGGTAAGGAGATAGTACAGGCGCAGGGATCGGCTTGCCAGCATTTGCCTCCTATGCACGTGGCAGGCAGCCAGGCCCACCTAAGTAGATGTACAGAGGCGCCAAAAGGATAAAATATGCTAAAATGTTTAAAATATTCCGTGCTATTCGTGACCTTGAGACTGTACTGTGTACTCCTGTCTGTTTATTGCCTGAGGAAGCGGGAATATACCCGAGAAACGCGTTGCGGTTCTGTTCATGGAGTATGTGAATAAATTGTCTTTATCTTAAGCGACAGCATCGAGTCTATTTCTGAGTGGCCGGTCCACCGCCGCCACCCGAGTATTTTAAACATTTTAGCATATCTTATCCTTTTGGCGCCTCTGTACATCTACTTGTCAAGATATCCACCCTTGGTGGTTGGAAGGGTGACAAACCTTCCTTTCCTTCTTCAGAGAGCGACATCTTAATCCTGAGTGGGGACAGGTCTAATCTCCCCACCTGCCTATATAGTGGTTGCCTAAACGGTAACCCATGTTTGTAAGTATAATACTTACTCCACACTAATTCTCCCTGATCCAATACATACTACACTATATTGGGCTCTCGGTTTCTCTGTTTTATAGGCCCACCTAAGGGCCAAGTTTTCCATTTCACATCAATTTCCTCCCACATGCTAAAAACATATCCAAGATAATTTGTTCCTCCTAATTGGCCTTAGTCAGTAGAGGAACACTGAATCATGTCCATGCTAGGGATGAGTTTATTAGCTTCTCTAAGGGACAGTTACTGACATGACTATGGGCATCTTTTTTTAAATACATAGCAGTAATAATGCTTGGCCTCAGTAAAAAAATAAATAAAATCCAAGGTTAATTCCCCAAATTCTGTAAATTTAATTAAAACAATAGTTTTACTAATGATTAAGGGTTACGGCATTCTGATTAGTATTTGTGTGTTGTGTGTTTTAGTATAGAAGTAAAAAGAAAGCAGTTGTAGGACACGGTTAAATAGTCCATTGTTCGTAGAACTTTATATTTGCACCAAAGCCAAACTTTTTTTATACTTGTTTTAAATAGGGAGAAAAAAAGTCATAACACCTGTCATGTTTTTATTGTTAATCTCCTACAAGGCACATATAACAATAAATATCTGACAAAAAATATAAGCTTTTTCCACTTTGCTGCAAAAATGGCTTTAATTGTATGTCTCCATTACAAAAAAATCCTTTCTCCTTCTTGATGAGTAATCTCCAGTTGCCTAGACCAGAAACAATGTGAAAACTCCACAGCAGGATCCCAGAAAGGAAAAAAAACAGGTCGTCAAGGTTCTAAGTCACCCTGACTCTATCCAAATAAATAAAATAAATCTTCATTAGAGTACCATTTTAAGAAACACTGCCTTAACACAGCTAAATGGATTGGAATCTGTGAAATATGTAATATTATATAATGCATGAGGTTAAGTGAATAATTGTATCACTGCCAAAGTAATATACTTTTTTTCCTTAAAATTAACCTGTCTGTAAAAATATAAATATGTAATATGATGCATAAAATGTATAACAGATTGCAAGATACAAAATTATAACAAATTCCAAGACACAAAAGAGTGAGAGAGCCCTGTCCTTGTGAGCTTACAATCTAAAGAATGGGGGGGGGGAGAGAACAAGAAGTGGGTAGTATGCAGTATAGGCAGTGTGTTTTTAGATGATTTGCAGATGATACAAAATTGTGCCGAATCATCAACTCTCAGGAAGATCGTGTCATATTGCAACAGGATCTGGATAGGATGGTTATATGGGCACATACATGGCAGATGAAATTCAATGTTGAAAAATGTAAAGTCCTGCATTTTGGTCGTACCAATGGTCTAGCACCATGCAAAATAAACTGGATACAGATGGGGACATCAAACTTGGAAAAGGACTTAGGAGTACTCATTGACAACAAGTTAAATAATCGTATTCAATGCCAAGCCGCTGCAGCTAAAGCTAATAAAATTTTGGGATGCATTAAAAGGGAAATAAAAACTTGAGATGCTAACATAATATTGCCCCTGTTTAGCTCTCTAGTAAGGCCACATCTGGAATATGGAGTTCATTTCTGGGCACCACATTACAGGAAAGAAATTGCAGTTTTAGAGCAGGTGCAGAGACGAGCAACAAAATTGATACGAGGAATAGAAGGTCTCACTTACCAAGAAAGGTTAGATAAACTGGGTTTATTTAGTCTAGAGAAAAGACGCCTTAGAGAGGATCTAATTAACATGTACAAATACATCAGAGGGCAATATAAAAGCTTGGCGGATTAGCTTTTTGTCCCTAGGCCTTCACAAAGGACTAGAGGTCATGATCTGCGTATGGAGGAAAAACGTTTAAGCCATTGATTTAGGAAAGGGTTCTTTACAGTAAGAGTGATTAAGATGTGGAACGCATTGCCACAGGAAGTAGTTATGGCAAATTCTAGATCTGCATTTAAAGGGGGCTTAGATACTTTACTTGCATTGAAAGACATCCGTGGCTATACTTACTAGGTAATGCCCAGTGGTGTTGATCCGGGGATTTTATCTGATTGCGATCTAGAGTCGGGAAGGAATTTTTTCCATTTTGGGGCTGATTGGACCATGCCTTGTAAGGGTTTTTTGCCTTCCTCTGGCTCAACAAGGATATGTGAGGGAGCAGGCCGGTGTTGTGCTTGTTTTCTGGTTGAACTCGATGGACGTATGTCTTTTTTCAACCCAAATAACTATGTAACTATCTGTAGGAGTTAAGTATGGTCAACAGTATCAAACTGTGATCACAGATCAAGAAGGATGACTGTGGAAAAATGGCCTTTGGATTTAGCTGTAAGAAGATCACTGTCCACTTTAGTAAGAGCAGTTTCTGTGGAGTGGTTCGTGCGAAAGCCAGACTTAAACTGATCAAGCAGAAAATTAGCAGATTAAAAATGACTTAGTTCGGGGCGTGGCCGCGACCAGAGACAGGACGGTCGCATGAAAGCACAGCTCTGGCTTATCTAAATTGGCCTACAGCATGGCGCAATCTGTTGCTAAAAACCCCAGCCAGCTTGAGGAGATGGAGACAGAGCTTGATGCTAAGAAGAAGCACAAGCTGGACACTTTGAAGCCCCAGAAACTCACTGATTACTTCAGGGAGAGAACGCAGCAGATTCCAAGATGGTGCTGACAGGCCTGGACATATCCCTGCCGAACACACAAACACAGCCGATACACAGTTCAGCACAATGGGGATTCAAACAATTGATCTACATGCCCCTTCTACCTCCAGCAGCCCTGCGAGAACAAAGCCTCGCTTAGAAGACACAGCTGCAAGAGAGCTGGTAAGTTAGAGTCCCCCACAAAGATTCTAAAATATTTAATGCCCCCACAAGCTGTAGCTAGCAATAGGCTAACTAGCATAAGTAGCTGGCAACCTCCAATTGCCGCCGATCCCCCCCTATTATACTTTACCCAGCCTGGATCCAGCAATCAGTGCAGCCTCCCCGCACAGCTCCGGTCTCTCTACGTCATGTGCAGGCCCGATCCTCCCCATATAGAGACCGGAGCTGTGCGGAAATGCTGTGCCGATCGCTGGAGCCAGGAGGGGTAATAAATTAAGTGGCTGGATCGGGCGATCGGAGGGTGCCGGCTACTTATACTAGCTAGCCTAGTGCTAGCTACAGCTTGTGGGGGCATTAAATCTTTTAGAATCTTTGAGGGGGACTTGCAATTCTAGCAAGTCCCCCACAAAGTGTCGGGCATACCGCTCAGGAGGTTAAGGACATATTATCATCCTTTAAAGAGGAGCTGTTAGGTATAAGGTCTCAGAGAAAATAAACACATATATCAGTAGCTAAAGATTGGCTGTACTTACATTACATATGCATTTCACTGTCCACGTTTGGATTTCACAGAATTTGTATATAGTATATGCAGAGATAGATGCTCCTGACAGCTCATGGCAGGCTCCATGTTTTTCTGTCATATGTGTCGTCATGTCCTGCCTGCTTCCTGATCACAGATAAGCTCCTACTTGAACAACACAGTGTGCAGTGAATATTAATGAGCCATGTGGCTAGGAACAATAGCTGACTCCTGCAGAGTACTCTGCCCGAGATTTATCAGTGCTACGCGATTACAAGCTGCTGTAACGTCTCATTAGCAGCCGAGGGGAGAGCCCCAGAATGCTTTGCAGTATGGTATGCGGCTTGCGTCTTCTTAAGAATAACAGCCTTGCTGATAAGCACACATCAAAGGTAACTGAGATTTTTATCTTCACTAATTGCTTTTGGGCTTCCTTCTAAACTGTTTAACACAGGAGAATAGAGGTTTAAATTAGCTTCTGCAGCCTGACAGTTACTCTTTAAAGCCTCTCTACTAACATATATTGCTACAATTACCTCTACTATACAAACCTGCTCACCTGGCAGCCCACATACATGGCGATAATATTGTCCGCTATCTTTGTTACCACGTTAAGGACAATCTACTCTTTACCATCCGCAAAAAAGGTACACTTCCTGATCCCTTAGACAAAATCAAAATCTTCGCTGACTTGTCCCAGCACACCCTACAGCATTGTAAAGAACTACAACCAATTACGGCAGCTTTAAAGAGAACCCGAGGTGGCATTTCATTATGTTAGTGGGGCACAGAGGCTGGTTGTGCACAGTAACACCAGCCTCTGTTGCCCCATCGTGTGCCTCAAAGACCCCCCTGCTCGCCGCTATAGACCCCACAGTGCTGGCGACACGCAGCGCGTCGCCAGCACAATGTTTACCCTAGCGCTGTCTGTCAGCGCCGCTCCCCCGCCTCCTCCGCATCGCCGCTACCCGCCCGCGTCCCTTCCCTCCTATCAGCGGGAGGGAAGGGACTCGGGCGGGTAGCGGCGATGCGGAGGAGGCGGGGTAGCGGCGCTGACAGACCGCTAGGGTAAACATTGTGCTGGCGACACGCTGCATGTCGCCAGCACTGCAGGGGTATAGCGGCGAGCAGGGGGGTCTTTGAGGCACACGATGGGGCAACACAGGCTGGTGTTAGTGTGCACAACCAGCCTCTGTGCCCCACTAACGTAATGAAATGCCACCTCGGGTTCTCTTTAAGAGCAGCAAATGTTCCATATAAATGGGGTTTCCCCATGAAAATCATCTTCTCTATACAGGATCACCAGTACTGTATCCCATGGGTAGCTGCAGGCCGCATCAACTGAAAAACGTGAAGATACAAGTGCAAGAAGACTCCTTTAATACATCGAGGAACCTCTTCTCCTCCAAAATAAACTAAGATTGGCGCACTGTACCTTCCTAAGGCAGAGCCCATTTCCCTCTGGCCAATTTGTGTCACATTAATTCTTGTGCGAAACTCCACTTATGTGCTTATCCAGATGTATAACTGCTTCCCCCCGCACTGTAGGACAATGAACATTTGTTCTACCTGGTACTTCATTGTTCCACCACTAGGTGGCTCTATGTTGTTTGGAGACAGCTCGCCAATACTTGGGTTGCTCTCTATGGACTTGGCTTCAATCATGCAGCAGGTGTGTCCTCCTGATATCAGAGCCCTGCAAGGAGCAACCTGTGCCAGAACTTTGCGCTCATAAGCTGGAGTATCTGGACAACGCTGGTTTCCTGGTATCTTGTATTCCTGTGTCTGCTACTCTGTTACTGAACCTATTTCCTGTCTGACCTTGATTCCTTTCTGCTCTTTTGTACCGTGATTGCTCAATTGTTGCCGACTTTATGCTTGTTCTGACCGTGATTTCTGCCTGCCTCCTTGTACTGCAATTGTGTATATATTTATCCTGTGTATATATCTTGTATATATTTAGTTAGATAGATAGGGTTCGGGATTTGCACTTTGCTTGTATGGTGTAAATGCATGTGGTGATTGCATCATTGTGTACATATGTCTTTGCATTCCTGATTTTGTTGTGCATGCAATTGCATGGAATTTGCATTATATTGTCTGAAGTACGATTTGTCTATAAACATTTTGCACAGTATTTCCCCTGCCTTCGCGCGAACTTTCGCGAACCGCAATAGACTTCAATGGGGAGGCGAACTTCAAAATTTTGAAAAAATTCTGCTGATTGGAAAAATGATAGAAAAGATGTTTCATGGGGTCTAATACCTGGAGGAAGACATAGTTGAGTAAAATACACATCAAAAGTCCCAGAAAAAAAAAATTGTATTTAATACAAAGCAGTGTTTTAAGGTCAGAAATCTCATTGAATGTTCAATTGCAGGCCTACACTACTTTATGACATCAGTAATCCTCCCTCTCTCCTCCCGGAGGGAGGAGGGTCTCATCTTCCAGGGAATTGTAGTATTTCAAAAGCTAGCTTACATACAATGGCTGGGAATTGAACCCAGGCTGGGCTGGGAATTGAACCCAGGTCTCAGTGTGCGGTAGGTAACTCGTTTAACCACTATACCACCAACAACACTACATGCTGAAGCCATCCTAGCATGTACCATTATGATCAATCCAAGAGAAAAATTAGCTTGCTTAATCCACGGAATTGTACAATATCAAAAGCCAGCTTACATACCGTGGCTGGGAATTGAACCCAGGCCGGGCTGGGAATTGAACCCAGGTCTCAGTGTGCGGTAGGTAACTCGTTTAACCACTATACCACCAACAACACTACATGCTGAAGCCAGCCTAGCATGTACCATTATGATCAATCCAAGAGAAAAATTAGCTTGCTTAATCCACGGAATTGTACTATATCAAAGGCCAGTTTACATACCTTGGCTGGGAATTGAACCCAGGCTGGGCTGGGAATTGAACCCAGGTCTCAGTGTGCGGTAGATAACTCATTTAACCACTATACCACCAACAACACTACATGCTGAAGCCAGCCTAGCATGTACCATTATGATCAATCCAAGAGAAAAATTAGCTTGCTTAATCCACGGAATTGTACTATATCAAAAGCCAGTTTACATACCGTGGCTGGGAATTGAACTCAGGTCTCAGTGTGCGGTAGGTAACTCATTTAACCACTATACCACCAACAACACTACATGCTGAAGCCAGCCTAGCATGTACCATTATGATCAATCCAAGAGAAAAATTAGCTTGCTTAATCCACGGAATTGTACTATATCAAAAGCCAGCCTACATACCGTGGCTGGGAATTGAACCCAGGCTGGGCGGGGAATTGAACCCAGGTCTAAGTGTGCGGTAGGTAACTCATTTAACCACTATACCACCAACAACACTACACTGAAGCCAGCCTAGCATGTACCATTGTGATATACCCAAGAGAAAAATGATCTCTTTCTCTCTCTCTCTATGACTTGGTGCCATTGAAGTGAATTGTCAGCCTAAAACCATCAACGGATACCGGCAGAATTTCACAGGCAATTTCGGAATTCCGCCAGATTGGTCAAAATGGAATTGCTTTTTCAAACGGAACAAAATGACCAATTTCCGCCTAAAATTGCAGAAAATACAATTCCGCGGAAAGCGGTGACCATCCCTACTAGAGAGAGAGATTAATCTACCTGGCTATCTGGGGTTCTCTTCGGACAAGTGTTGAACACAAAAGGCAAGG
Organism: Hyperolius riggenbachi; assembly: GCF_040937935.1. Lineage (NCBI taxonomy): Eukaryota > Metazoa > Chordata > Amphibia > Anura > Hyperoliidae > Hyperolius > Hyperolius riggenbachi. The sequence goes on along the minus strand of NC_090652.1, from coordinate 173,527,251 downwards.
CCATGCCTGGGTGGGCTTGAACCACCAACCTTGCAGTTAATAGCCAAACGCACTAACAAATTGTGCCACACAGACTGTGTACCACAAAGACTGTGCATGCAGTTGCTGTTGAATGATTTTATGGGGATGTATGTGTGTCTTTTGGAGGGAGGAAGTAAGTCTGCTCCAAGAAGTTTTAGCATGTAGTGTTGTTGGTGGTATAGTGTTTAGTGTAGTGTTGTTCATATACCTCGAACCATGTCCTATACTCACAGCCTGCAGCAGTTAAACAATTAGTACCTACATTTCCAGTGGTAACTAAGTCTATGAATTATGACTTACCTGTTTCTATTAACCCAAAGAAATCAACTCCTAAGCAAACGGCCATCAGATCTACGCCTTGGTCCACACAGTATCCAGTATCTGCATTAAAGTCTGCCCCAGTTTCAGTGCTGACTCTGAAAAAGAAACCAACACGCAAATACTTTCCTACAGCCTCGATCCGCCTCATCTCCTGTGCAGCCTCCATCCGCCTCATCTCCTGTGCAGCCTCCGTCCGCCTCATCTCCTGTGCAACCTCCATCCGCCTCATCTCCTGTGCAGCCTCCATCCGCTTCATCTCCTGTGCAGCCTTCATCCGCTTCATCTCCTGTGCAGCCTCCATCTGCCTCATCTCCTGTGCAGCCTCCATCTGCCTCATCTCCTGTGCAGCCTCCATCTGCCTCATCTCCTGTGCAGCCTCCATCTGCCTCATCTCCTGTGCAGCCTCCACTTGCCTCATCTCTGGTGCCGCTTCCATCCATCTTGCTTTCTATACAGTCCTCTGCTATTACTTTGCAACCTGCAGAGACTTTGTTTCAGTTTGCAGAGACTTGCATTCAGCCTACAAAAATTTGCATTCAGCCTGCAGAGACTTTGCCTCCGCCCGCAGAGACTTTGCCTCCGCCCGCAGAGACTTTGCCCCAGCCCGCTCAGGCCATATCAGGGTTCCTTCCAGGTACTCTGCCTATGGCCCAGCCAGATACTTTGCCAGCAGCCCAGCTATGTGTTTTGCTTAAGGCCCAGCCAGTTGCCCTGCCTGATGCCCTCAGCTTGCCTTACCTGTTATCAACCAGCTTGTTGCTTTGCCTGATGCCAACCCGTCTATTGCTTTGCCTGATGCCAACCCGTCTGTTGCTTTGCCTGATGCCAACCCATCTGTTGCTTTGCCTGATACCAACCCGTCTGTTGCCTTGCCTGATGCCAACCCGTCTGTTGCCTTGCCTGATGCCAACCAGTTTGCTACATCTAACCAGTTTACTGACCTCCAGTCTGTTGTCCACTTTGGAGTTTCACCTGACGCTTTTCTGCCTTCTGCCATCCTGACTGTCCAGCCTCCTGATGTTAAGCTCCAGTTCCAGCCAGTCTCAGGGTCCTCTGTGGATTCCCAGCTTCTGAAAACTTCTGGTGCTGCCCAGCCACCACAGACTTCTGGTGCTGCCCAGCCACCACAGACTTCTGCTGCTGCCCAGCCACCACAGACTTCTGCTGCTGCCCAGCCACCACAGACTTCTGCTGCTGCCCAGCCACCACATACTTCTGCTGCTGTTGCCCAGCCACCACAGACTTCTGCTGCTGCCCAGCCACCACAGACTTCTGCTGCTGCCCAGCCACCACAGACGTCTGCTGCTGCCCAGCCACCACATACTTCTGCTGCTGCTGCCCAGCCACCACATACTTCTGCTGCTGTTGCCCAGCCACCACATACTTCTGCTGCTGCTGCTCAGCCACCACAGACTTCTGCTGCTGCTCAGCCACCACAGACTTCTGCTGCTGCTGCTCAGCCACCACAGACTTCTGCTGCTCCTGCTCAGCCACCACAGACTTCTGCTGCTCCTGCTCAGCCACCACAGACTTCTGCTGCTGCTGCTCAGCCACCACAGGCTGCTGCTGCTGCTCAGCCACCACAGACGTCTGCTGCTGCTGCTCAGCCACCACAGACGTCTGCTGCTGCTGCTCAGCCACCACAGACTTCTGCTGCTGCTCAGCCACCACAGACTTCTGCTGCTGCTCAGCCACCACAGACTTCTGCTGCTGCTCAGCCACCACAGACTTCTGCTACTGCTACTCAGCCACCACAAACTTCTGCTGCTGCTTAGCCACCACAGACTTCTGCTGCTGCTGCTTAGCCACCACAGACTTCTGCTGCTGCTGCTTAGCCACCACAGACTTCTGCTGCTGCTGCTTAGCCACCACAGACTTCTGCTGCTCAGCCACCACAGACTTCTGCTGCTGCTCAGCCACCACAGACCTCTGCTGCTGTTGCTGCTCAGCCACCACAGACTTTTGCTGTTGCTGCTCAGCCACCACAGACTTTTGCTGCTGCTGCTCAGCCACCACAGACTTTTGCTGCTGCTGCTCAGCCACCACAGACTTTTGCTGCTGCTGCTCAGCCACCACAGACTTTTGCTGCTGCTGCTCAGCCACCACAGACTTTTGCTGCTGGTGCTTAGCCACCACAGACTCTTGCTGCAGCTGCTCAGCCGCCACAGACTTCTGCTGCTGCTGCTCAGCCACCACAGACTTCAGCTGCTGCTGCTCAGCCACCACAGACTTCTGCTGCTGCTGCTGCTGCTGCTGCTGCTCAGCCACCACAGACTTCTGCTGCTGCTGCTCAGCCACCACAGACTTCTGCTGCTGCTGCTCAGCCACCACAGACTTCTGCTGCTGCTGCTCAGCCACCACAGACTTCTGCTGCTGCTGCTGCTGCTCAGCCACCACAGACTTCTGCTGCTGCTGCTTAGCCACCACAGACTTCTGCTGCTGCTGCTCAGCCACCACAGACTTCTGCTGCTGCTCAGCCACCACAGACTTTTGCTGCTGCTGCTTAGCCACCACAGACTCTTGCTGCAGCGGCTCAGCCGCCACAGACTTCTGCTACTGCTGCTCAGCCACCACAGACTTCAGCTGCTGCTGCTCAGCCACCACAGACTTCTGCTTCAGCTGCTGCTGCTCAGCCACCACAGACGTCTGCTGCTGCTGCTCAGCCACCACAGACGTCTGCTGCTCAGCCACCACAGACTTCTGCTGCTGCTGCTGCTCAGCCACCACAGACTTCTGCTGCTGCTCAGCCACCACAGACTTCTGCTGCTCCTGCTCAGCCACCACAGACTTCTGCTGCTCCTGCTCAGCCACCACAGACTTCTGCTGCTGCTGCTCAGCCACCACAGACTTCTGCTGCTGCTGCTCAGCCACCACAGACTGCTGCTGCTGCTGCTCAGCCACCACAGACGTCTGCTGCTGCTGCTCAGCCACCACAGACTTCTGCTGCTGCTGCTGCTCAGCCACCACAGACTTCTGCTGCTGCTCAGCCACCACAGACTTCTGCTGCTGCTCAGCCACCACAGACTTCTGCTACTGCTACTCAGCCACCACAAACTTCTGCTGCTGCTTAGCCACCACAGACTTCTGCTGCTGCTGCTTAGCCACCACAGACTTCTGCTGCTGCTGCTTAGCCACCACAGACTTCTGCTGCTGCTGCTTAGCCACCACAGACTTCTGCTGCTCAGCCACCACAGACTTCTGCTGCTGCTCAGCCACCACAGACCTCTGCTGCTGTTGCTGCTCAGCCACCACAGACTTTTGCTGTTGCTGCTCAGCCACCACAGACTTTTGCTGCTGCTGCTCAGCCACCACAGACTTTTGCTGCTGCTGCTCAGCCACCACAGACTTTTGCTGCTGCTGCTCAGCCACCACAGACTTTTGCTGCTGCTGCTCAGCCACCACAGACTTTTGCTGCTGGTGCTTAGCCACCACAGACTCTTGCTGCAGCTGCTCAGCCGCCACAGACTTCTGCTGCTGCTGCTCAGCCACCACAGACTTCAGCTGCTGCTGCTCAGCCACCACAGACTTCTGCTGCTGCTGCTGCTGCTGCTGCTGCTCAGCCACCACAGACTTCTGCTGCTGCTGCTCAGCCACCACAGACTTCTGCTGCTGCTGCTCAGCCACCACAGACTTCTGCTGCTGCTGCTCAGCCACCACAGACTTCTGCTGCTGCTCAGCCACCACAGACTTCTGCTGCTGCTGCTTAGCCACCACAGACTTCTGCTGCTGCTGCTCAGCCACCACAGACTTCTGCTGCTGCTCAGCCACCACAGACTTTTGCTGCTGCTGCTTAGCCACCACAGACTCTTGCTGCAGCGGCTCAGCCGCCACAGACTTCTGCTACTGCTGCTCAGCCACCACAGACTTCATCTGCTGCTGCTCAGCCACCACAGACTTCTGCTGCAGCTGCTGCTGCTCAGCCACCACAGACTTCTGCTGCTGCTGCTCAGCCACCACAGACTTCTGCTGCTGCTGCTCAGCCACCACAGACTTCTGCTGCTGCTGCTCAGCCACCACAGACTTCTGCTGCTGCTGCTCAGCCACCACAGACTTCTGCTGCTGCTGCTCAGCCACCACAGACTTCTGCTGCTGCTGCTGCTGCTCAGCCACCACAGACTTCTGCTACTGCTGCTTAGCCACCACAGACTTCTGCTACTCAGCCACCACAAACTTCTGCTGCTGCTTAGCCACCACAGACTTCTGCTGCTGCTGCTGCTTAGCCACCACAGACTTCTGCTGCTCAGCCACCACAGACTTCTGCTGCTGCTCAGCCACCACAGGCTTCTGCTGCTGTTGCTGCTCAGCCACCACAGACTTTTGCTGCTGCTGCTCAGCCACCACAGACTTTTGCTGCTGCTGCTCAGCCACCACAGACTTTTGCTGCTGCTGCTTAGCCACCACAGACTCTTGCTGCAGCTGCTCAGCCACCACAGACTTCTGCTGCTGCTGCTCAGCCACCACAGACTTCTGCTGCTGCTGCTCAGCCACCACAGACTTCTGCTGCTGCTGCTGCTCAGCCACCACAGACTGCTGCTGCTGCTGCTCAGCCACCACAGACTTCTGCTGCGGCTGCTCAGCCACCACAGACTTCTGCAGCTGCTCAGCCACCACAGACTTCTGCTGCTGCTCAACCACCACAGACTTCTGCTGCTGCTCAGCCACCACAGACTTCTGCTGCTGCTCAGCCACCACAGACTTCTGCTGCTGCTCAGCCACCACAGACTTCTGCTGCTGCTCAGCCACCACAGACTTCTGCTGCTGTTGCTGCTGCTCAGCCACCACAGACTTCTGCTACTGCTGCTTAGCCACCACATACTTTTGCTGCTCAGCCACCACAAACTTCTGCTGCTGCTTAGCCACCACAGACTTCTGCTGCTGCTGCTTAGCCACCAGAGACTTCTGCTGCTGCTGCTTAGCCACCACAGACTTCTGCTGCTCAGCCACCACAGACTTCTGCTGCTGCTGAGCCACCACAGACTTCTGCTGCTGCTCAGCCACCACAGACTTCTGCTGCTGCTGCTCAGCCTCCACAAACTTCTGCTGCTGCTCCTTAGCCACCACAGACTCTTGCTGCAGCTGCTCAGCCACCACAGACTTCTGCTGCTGCTGCTGCTGCTCAGCCACCACAGACTTCTGCTGCTGCTGCTGCTCAGCCACCACAGACTTCTGCTGCTGCTCAGACACCACAGACTTCTGCTGCTGCTCAGACACCACAGACTGCTGCTGCTACTCAGACACCACAGACTGCTGCTGCTGCTCAGACACCACAGACTGCTGCTGCTGCTCAGACACCACAGACTGCTGCTGCTCAGCCACCACAGACTTCTGCTGTGGCTGCTGCTGCTCAGCCACCACAGACTTCTGCTGCTGCTGCTGCTCAGCCACCACAGACTTCTGCTGCTGCTCAACCACCACAGACTTCTGCTGCTGCTCAGCCACCACAGACTTCTGCTGCTGCTCAGCCACCACAGACTTCTGCTGCTGCTCAGCCACCACAGACTGTTGCTGCTGTTGCTGCTGCTCCGCCACCACAGACTTCTGCTACTGCTGCTTAGCCACCACAGACTTCTGCTGCTCAGCCACCACAAACTTCTGCTGCTGCTTAGCCACCACAGACTTCTGCTGCTGCTGCTTAGCCACCAGAGACTTCTGCTGCTGCTGCTTAGCCACCACAGACTTCTGCTGCTCAGCCCTAACAGACTTCTGCTGCTGCTGAGCCACCACAGACTTCTGCTGCTGCTGCTGCTCAGCCACCACAGACTTCTGCTGCTGCTGCTCAGCCTCCACAAACTTCTGCTGCTGCTGCTTAGCCACCACAGACTCTTGCTGCAGCTGCTCAGCCACCACAGACTTCTGCTGCTGCTGCTGCTGCTCAGCCACCACAGACTTCTGCTGCTGCTGCTGCTGCTGCTGCTCAGCCACCACAGACTTCTGCTGCTGCTCAGCCACCACAGACTTCTGCTGCTGCTCAGCCACCACAGACTTCTGCTGCTGCTCAGCCACCACAGACTTCTGCTGCTGCTCAGCCACCACAGACTTCTGCTGCTGCTCAGACACCACAGACTGCTGCTGCTGCTCAGACACCACAGACTGCTGCTGCTGCTGCTCAGCCACCACAGACTTCTGCTGCGGCTGCTGCTGCTCAGCCACCACAGACTTCTGCTGCTGCTGCTGCTCAGCCACCACAGACTTCTGCTGCTGCTCAGCCACCACAGACTTCTGCTGCTGCTGCTGTCCAGCCACCACAGACTTCTGCTGCAGCTGCTGCTCAGCCACCACAGACTTCTGCTGCAGCTGCTGCTCAGCCACCACAGACTTCTGCTGCAGCTGCTGCTCAGCCACCACAGACTTCTGCTGCAGCTCAGCCACCACAGACTTCTGCTACAGCTGCTGCTCAGCCACCACAGACTGATGAAATATACTCCCCTCTTATTAGCACAAGACCAGGTAGGTTTCACCACAAGCCGCCAAGCCTCAGATGCCACGAGAGGCATGGTAACAGCTTTAAGGCATGTTAAGCTCTGTCGGATGCCTTAATTTTGGATGCAGAGAAGGCATTTGACAGATTACTGTCCTCTGGCAATATCTTATTATTATTATTTAGTATTTATATAGCGCCAACATATTACGCAGCGCTGTACAGTGTGTGTATATATATATATATATATATATATATATATATATATATATATATATATATATATATATATATATATTGTCTTGTCACTAACTGTCCCTCAAAGGAGCTCACAATCTAATCCCTACCATTGCCATATGTCTATATTATGTAGTGTAAGTACTGTAGTCTATGGCCAATTTTTAGGGGAAGCCAATTAACTTATCTATATGTTTTTGGAATGTGGGAGGAAACCGGAGTGCCCAGAGGAAACCCACTCAGACACGGAGAGAACATACAAACTCTTTGCCGATAGTGCCCTGGCTGGGATTCGAACCAGGGACCCAGCGCTGCAAGGCAAGAGAGCTAACTACTACGCCACCGTGCTGCCTAGACTAGAGCTACTCTAGTCAAATTTGGATTTTCGGGACAAATCCTATCTGCTATTATGGCTTTATACTTTGCCTTGTCTGCCCAAGTTAATGCAGCTGGGTTTATCTCCAAATCTTTCTATCTCACTAATGGTACCCGCCAGGGTTGCCCCCATCACCAGTCATTTTTGTTTTAATCATGGAGGCCATTGCCCAAGAAATCCACTCAAACCCATTAATATAAGACATCCCTATTAAAAGCACCAATCATGTAATAAGGATGTTTTCTGATGATGTGGCCCTACTATTATCTAAATCCTTTATTTTAGGCCTAAATGTACCTTCATAAATGGAAACCCAGCTAGAAACATTATTCCTGTTTCCTTGGACAGACAGAGCAGTAACATACTTGGGCATCCAGCTATCTTACTCTTCAGTGTTATTTAAATATAACCTTGGGCTCTAACCTCAGAGACTTATTGACTAGTGTTATCATGGGCGCTAAACCCCCCTCTTCTCCATATCCCTCTATACAAGCCTCTGAAAAATCATGGGAATATTTTACCAAACTTTCCCCTCCACGGTCTGAAACTGTCCTAATCCCAACTTCGGTGTCAGTCCTCAAACATTTTACTAAAGACCTTAAAGCGAACCCAAACCAAACATTTTTTTTATTCAAAATATTTAGTTGCACCATTCTGACACATACAAAGATAAATAAACACTCCTTCAAGCCTATGAGCATTTCAGTGCATGCTTTTCACCCTCCTCTTTGCATAACTAGAGTTATACAGGTGGCAGCCATTAGCAATTCCTCCTTTGCTGGACACCACCGACTCCACCAGTTTGCTGGATTATTTGCCGGCAATATGAAAGGAAGGGAGGGGTTTCTCCAATAAATGTAAAATATTGTATATTTGTCATCATGCAGCTGAAAAAAGGCTGCTATTTATTATTATAATTTAGAAAATAGATTTTATTTCTGAAATCTTGTATTTTTAGTTTGGGTCCACTTTAAAGGGAACCTTAACTGAGAGAGATATGGATGTTTCCTTTTAAACAATACCAGTTGATTGTCAGTCCTGCTGATCTCTTTGGCTGCAGCAGTGGCTGAATCACAACCCTGAAACAAGCATGCAGCTAATCCAGTCTCACTTTAGTCAGAAAACCTGCTCTGCATGCTTGTTGAGGGGCTGTGGCTAAAAGTATTAGAGACATAGGATGAGCAGGGCTGCAAGGCAACTGGTAGTATTTTAAAAGGAAAAATGCATATCCTTCTCAGTTTAGGTTCCCTTTAACCTGAAACCATGGAAATAATCAGGTATCTCTCAGGTACATGACCTTTTCGAAGGCCCCCAAGTCAAGCCTTTTATAGATTTACATAAACAAAATAACCTACCGCATTCTTAACTCTTTACATACCATATTCCACTTAATTAAAACAGAACAAATATCTCCTCCAGTTATGCACCCTAACCTGTTAACTATGCTCAACTTCACAGGACACTATAAAGGTGGTATCTCTATTTGGTATAAGGCTCTCAAGTGTGACGCTGAATCTCCTCTCAAACGATATGCCAAAGTGTGGTAGTTAGATCTTAACTGATATCTCAATTGATAAATTAACAGCAGCCAATAGAATAATTGCTAATATCTCACGATGTAACACTCACTGGGAATTGTCAAAGAAGGTGCTCTATAAATGGTTTAGAACCCCCAGACAGATGGCGTAATTTTTCTCTTGTTCTTCCCAAACTGATGGAAATGTAAATGCTCTTTAGGTACCTACCTGCACATGTTTTGGGAGTGTCCTATAGTGAAACGTTTATGGTCTACAGTTGAATCATACATACGTAAAATTTACACACCTAACTTCAAACTTTCACCTGAATTTGCTTTATTATTATTAAATACGGAAAATATTCCCAGGGAGGTATGTCCTCCTATCTATCATCTGATCTTAAAGTGAACCCTAAGACAGAAACAAAAAAGGAGTTTTACTCACCTGGGGTTTCTAACAGCCCCCTGCAGCAGTCCTGTGTCCTCGCAGCCACTCACTAATCCTCTGGTCCCTCGCTGCCAGCTAGTTTCGTTTTTGCTGGCAAGCCCGTCAGGACTGGCCACGCGTATCTTTTTCTGCATTCTCAACTGTAATTAGCGCTATTGCGGACCGCAGCGCGTACAAAGATATGCGTTGCCGCATTACCTACGCGTAGATATGCGACAATGCGTACCACTTGGGGGTATCTAGAGGGGTGCAGGCATGGCTTGTGAAATAAGCACCACAGCACCATGGGCACTGTGCCTGCTCCTGTGCTGTGCCACCATGCCTGCCCCTGTGCTACACCCCATGCCTGCCCCTGTGCTGCACCCCATGCCTGCCCCGTGCTGCACTGCCATGCCTGCCTGCCTGCCTCCGTGCCTCTCCATCACTCAGACCTCAGATCAGATTTATTCTGTTGTCTGGGGAATATGGCAACTTAATTTATATATGTAGGGCACACATGGCTTAGTGTTAGAAAAGAGGGCTGAGAGGGAATAAGAAGAGATATTTATTTGGCAATATCTCAAGCCAAAAAACACAGGCAACCATAACACGTACGTGAGAAAGGATGCTGTTTGTAGAGGGGAAGGGGGCTCTGACCAGGGGGAGCAATTTCAGTGTTTGCCATAGGCTTTTTATTACCCAGATTACACCCCTGTCCCTCTCTGTAGTGTGGATAAAGGGAAAAGAGGCGCCCAGAGAAGATAAAATGCGTTCAAAACAAATAAAATGAAAAAAAAGTGAGGTGGCTTACCTCAATGAAGACAAATTCACATATTAATAGAATAGAACTAATAGCGCTTGTAGCCACAAATAAGGCGCCTTATTTGTGGCTACAAGCACTATTAGGCACTGCTATTTGGCCTGAGGAAGTGGGTATGCACCCACAAAACGCATTCTATTCATACGTGAATTTGTCTTCATTGAGGTAAGCCACCTCACTTTTTACATTTTATTTTTTTCATTTGTTTTAATGTATTGTATTTTCTATGGGTGCCCCTTTCCCCTTTATCCTGTGCCTTCACCCTCCTTTTGGAGGGGGATCAACCATCTTTGACCAATTTAGGTCATTTGAGGTTTGCTTTTTATCAAGAGTGCGACCATCACCAGCTCTGTCTGGTCACCCGAGTGGAGTCGGGGTTATACATCTCCACCTGCTTCTAGTGGTCGGTTGCCCTTCTGCAACCCACTTTTGTTAGTATAATCCATCCACATATTTTACATACTTCAGGTAGTGTGACATACTGCACCATTTGGGCTCCTGTTGTCTCTGTGTTTTTTTTTCTGCAGAGTGCAATTTTTATTATCTCTACTTTTTGTCCCTCTCCGTAGTGTACCATCAAAAAAGCTTGTTATGGCAACATGTGACTCTCGATGGGGAGACCCTCACATAGTATTCCTGTATGCTCAACAGATCCAGGCACATATCTCTATAAATATTATTGCTTTATAAAGTACTTACATATTCGGTGGTGCAGTACAAAGTAAGAAAACAAACATGGGTTATATAATGACAAAACCACTTAGTAAGGAAAATCTAACAAGCGGGTGGTACACACCAATAATGTACAAAGGCTTTTTACTGAAAAACAGTATACATTTTATTTATCAAAAAAAATATGTATTAAAAATTGTCTACAAAGCCCTTTAACCTGTTACCACCCCTGCACCCACTAATCCCATTAGACCCCTCCAACATGCATGCCGCACATATCACACCAAGCACACATAGCCGATGGAACAAGTGCACTTGTAAAGGAACAGTTAGCCACAAGATTCCAGTAAAGTTCAATGGCATAATAATATTGAATAATGAGATGATCCACGTCTTAGCAACCCTTCACACAGGGGAGTAGCAGTCTCTTTAAGCGGCATAAAGCAATAATACGTCAAGCATTAATCAACAAAGTCCATGCAAGCAGTCAGCTTAATCCTCTGAATGCAGTGTAAGCAAACTTAGGAAGCATATATAGAGTGATGACAGTCCCTTTCAGGGGCATAGAGCAGTGATTTATAAAACATAAGCCAGCAGGGTCCATAACAAATGGTCAGCTTAATCCTCTGGGTATGGTATAAGCAAACTTAAATAAGCACATGGAGGTAGCAGTTGAGCACATCAAGTACAGGCATATATGCCTTCAACCAGCGTCTCTCAATACATGTATTCTGTGTGATATCTCACCAGTCCAGATATCGGATCAAGCGTCCATAAATCTCCTCCCCAGGTGCTTGACAGCCGCTGCAGCGTAATGTTCTGTGCTGTTGATCTTGGAGATTATGCGGGCAAAGGGGAAACCTCAGTGGGGCAGAGGTGACAGGAGGCCAGACAAACATTGCGGTAACGCCAGCAGTAGCCCCGACATGTTTCACGAGCTCTTTGCTCGTTTCCTCAGGAGCCGTGGCTCACCGCAATTCACTTCCATTCGGCTGAAATCAGTTGCATCCGCCAATCGCGGCGCAAGGGGGTGGGACTGCCCAGCCGCGTCATCCGCCCAATAGCGGCAACGCCCTTCATGCCCCAGCAACTCCACCTGCCACCGCAGCAATCCGGCAGACGGAGGAAGCAAAGGAGGACACGCGTCATTGCAAGGAGCGCTAGCCAGCGTCGCATTGCCCAGGTAACCATGCCTGGGTCTAGCAACACATTGCGTGCGCTCCAAGGACGAAAGATCTAAGCCAGACCGGACCGCCCACCCCGCAGCATCAGCACACATGCATAACACATATTATGCAGGAGAACAGAGGTGCCAAAAGGATAAAAGGAAGCTAAATGAGCTTAAAAACCAAATTCTTGGTAAATAGAGGAGGTAGTGGTGGACTTACCTCCTCCAAGTAGACACACAACGACTGTAGTAAACACAGTCAATATATTTTATTTATGAACTCCAAATATGCAACGCGTTTCGCAGGTTTGATCCCGCTTCATCAGGCAATAACAACGGAGCAATAGCATATGTGGTCAGTAGAAGAGCCAGGCACCTCTGGCACCTACTTGGAGGTGGTAAGTCCACCACTACCTCCTCTATTTACCAAGAATTTGGTTTTTAAGCTCATTTAGCTTCCTTTTATCCTTTTGGCGCCTCTGTTTTCCTGCATAATATTGAGTCCATCCTGGGTGGAGGGTTGAACCCCCTTTTTCTCATCTACAGAGAGCGACTTCTTATTCCTGAGTGGGGTCAGGAAAATCTCCCCACCTGCCTTTACAGTGGTTGCCTAATGGTAACCCTGGTTTGTGAGTATTAATATTTACTCTATCTAGTAACCATTTACCAGTACATATTACACTATTGGGGCTCTTGGTGTTTCTTGTTTTTATGCATAACACATATGTTCCTCATATATAAATAAACATGATAAACTGTACATCGATTCCTGCAACATTAAGCACTAAATAAGTGTATAACAAATTAGCGGACTACTGAAAATTATGCTGTAGCCGGCCCATAAAAAGCTGGCCATACGGCCAGAAAACCTCATTAAAGAGAACCCGAGGTGGTTTCTGAGAATATCAGCACACAGAGGCTGGGTCTACTTATATTGCCCAGCCTCTGTTGCTATCTCAATCTCCCCTAAGTTCCCCCTGCGCTCTGCTATACCCTCATAAATCACAGCCGCGCTGTCTACATGCAGTGGGCTGTGTTTACCTATGTAGTGTCACTCTCGCCGCTCCCCCCGCCTCCTGCATAGCTCCGGTCCCTGCCCGCGTCCCCTCCAATCAGCGGGGAGGAAAGGGACGCGGGCAGGGGACCAGAGCTATGCAGGAGACGGAGCTATGCAGGAGGCGGGGGGAGCGGTGAGAGTGACACTACATAGGTAAACACAGCCCGCTGCGATTTATGGGGGCATAGCAGAGTGAAGGGGGAACTTAGGGGGGATTGAGATAGCAACAGAGGCTGGGCAAGATAAGTAGACCCAGCCTCTGTGTGCTGATATCGTTCTTAGAAACCACCTCGGGTTCTCTTTAAGAAAAAAAATTCCTAACCCAGTATCTGCCGAGCAGGGCGCAGCAGGAACCCCAGCACGCCCAGGCAGAACATAAATGGGATGCTGCGGAACACAAATAGGGACACCGCCAGTCAACAATGGAATACAAGATATCTAGACTGGAAGGAAGGACACAAATCCCTCCATCTCATTCAAACAGGGGTAGGGGGGGGATGTGGCATTCAGATCAAAGATCCATTAACATTCCCTTTGTTTAAGTAATCTATCCTGATTGCCCCCTCTATTTGACCCATGTATACAGTCTATACCCACAAACCTCAATCTGCTGTAATCTCCATCATGGCGTTGCCTGAAGTGCAGTCCAACGGGAGCAGTGTAGTTCACTTTTTTTATACTTTGTATGTGCTCAGACACGCGTTTGTGCAGTTCTCGTGTAGTTTTACCAATGTAAAAGGCCCCGCAGGGGCACATCAGCAAATAAACAACAAACTTTGTTGCACAATTGACATAATGTGATAATCTCCACTGTCTCCTGTCCAGAAGCACGACCGACCCGCCAGTATGCATATATCTGCATAATTTGCAGCCACCGCAAGTGTAGGTACCCAAGACACGACAATGTGGTCTAGAGGCATCAATCCCCACGAAGTGGCTTCTCACCAAGGAGTCCCTCAAAGAGGTCGCTCTCTTAAACGTTATATTAGGTCTGGGTGGAACAAGAGAGGACAACTGTGAACAGTGGCGTAGCTAAGGAACTGTGGGCCCCGATGCAAGTTTTACAATGGGGCCCACCAAGCATTCAGTACATAACAATTGATACCGCGCACCAAAACCTGCCAATGGCAACTACAGTGTCAGAGGTGCAAGAAGGGGATGGGGAACAGCTTGTTAATGGTTACCACTATTCAAAGTATCTATAGAAGTGATTATTATGAGCACAGGACCAATAGAGCGCTAATACTGTAGTCGAGGAAGGACCCTTCCGGGCCCCTCTGGACCAAGGGCCCCGATGCAGTCGCAACCTCTGCAACCCCTTTCGCTATGCCCCTGACCATGAATCATTGCACAGAATGTACCAGTATTTATCTAAGATACTGGTAATCCCCCCATATTCAGAGCAATATCGAGTGCAAAACCTCGTTATGGGTTATATAATGATACAGACAATGATATACATAAAATATGGACACTGGTACAAAATACAGAAATGGTGAATACAATGACAAATGTAACATGATGAATAAAATGTATAACAGAGTGCAAGCTTACAATATAAAGGAAAGGAGGGAAACGAGGTGGGCTCTTTATGCCCATGTTGTCGTTATGATGACATTACCACCATTGTTGGATGCTTTATCTATTTATCTTGTCTTCTCAGTGTGTCAAGGCCCTGTGTCTCCTCATATCATAGTTAGTTTGGTTGAAAAAAAGACGCCTGTCCATAACGTTAAACCAGAAACTAGTCAATAAGATTATCAATGGCCGATATCCTATCTTGTACACTCAGCACATCATGGTCAACCACCTAAATGAGTCTTAAGATGTAGGCTAAATTGAAAGGGTGGAAATTTGCAAGATCTATTTTTCAGACCAAAATCAACTCAGCGAGGATGATACATGTCCCTTGACACACTGAGAAGAGATATCAGGGGACGGTGTATCCAATGTTCCCAAAGATCGAGACTCCAAAAGTATTAGGGCTTGTAAATCCTCCTCAGCCCAAACACCACAGGGATTACCGCCAATCGAGACACATATTGTGTTTCTGTATAGTGGCTTTAGCACTACCCATCTACCACTAACCACTTCAGAAACATCAGTATTGTGTGTTGGGCAAAAATCTAACCCCTTCTACAACAAAGTAATGTTCAGAGTAGATATTTTACCTGTAAGGTTGATAACCCGAAAATCACTGGGGTCCCTCCCTGCCCCTTCTTTTCCTCTCCACTGTCATTTGTATGTTCCCTCTCTCTAAAAACAAAACCGGGGCAACAGAAGAGGATGAAGAAGTGGAGCCACCAATGATGTCTTTGACCTTTTTGTACAGTAAGTCCTCACCAAATTCCACCAGGAATTCCATTACTTTTTCAATTTTTCTCTACATTGCAGTCAAATCAGCTTGATCAAGCTCATTCATTAAGGTTAAACAAATTTTAGCTTAGCCCTCCAAGTTCTGTTCCCACAATTTTTTGAAATCTTCAGTGATGTTTTTTCTATGGAGAAAAATTTGGAAACACAACCAGATGGGGGAAAATTGGTCCTCCAAATCATGGGTCCCCAACCTGGGGGCCGTGGCCCCCTGGGGGTCCTTGGGCAGATTTCTGGGGGGCCGCGGCTTCTTCCTCTCCCCCCACTCCTGTTACCTTATGAGCGGGCGGCCGCTTCCTTCCTTATATTCCTTCAGCTGCGGCTCTCCTCTTCGCGGCATGTCGTATTACAGCAGCGCTTCCTGCACGGCTGCTGTAAGGAGCAAAGGGAGCCGGGACAGCGGTTCCCATAGTAACGGTAATGCGTATCGCCGCTACAGGAAGCCGCTACTGCACCTCCTTCCCTCCTTACAGCACCCGCGCAGGAAGCGCTGCTGTAATACGACATGCTGCGAAGAGGAGAGCCGAGGCTGGAGGAATATAAGGAAGGAAGCGGACGCCCGCTCATAAGGTAACAGGAGCGGCGGCCGCGGGGGGGGGGGGGGGGGGGAGAGGGCATCTCTGCTAGCTACACTGGGGCAGCTATACTGGGGTAACTACTGGGCTAACTGTACTGGCTACACTGGGCTAACTGTACTAGGTATACTGGGTTAACTGTACTTGCTATACTGGGCTAACTGTACTTGCTATACTGGGCTAACTGTACTTGCTATACTGGGCTAACTGTACTTGCTATACTGGGCTAACTGTACTTGCTATACTGGGCTAACTGTACTAGTTATACTGTGGCAACTGTACTTGCTATACTGTGGCAACTGTACTTGCTATACTGTGGTAACTGTACTAGCTATACTGTAGTAACTGTACTAGCTATACTGTGGTACCTGTACTAGCTATACTGTGGTAACTGTACTTGCTATACTGTGGTAACTGTACTTGCTATACTGTGGTAACTGTACTTGCTATAGTGTGGTAACTGTACTTGCTATACTGGGGTAACTATACTAACTATATTGGGGTAACTATACTACCTAACTAACTATACTGAGGCAACTATAGTCCTTATACAGGGGCAACTGTGTTAGCTACCTATACTGGGGGCAACTATACCTAAATACCTACTTATCTAGATACCTACTTACCTATATACTACACTCAAAATCAGGGAAAAGAGGGGGGGGGGGGGGCTGCCGCCGCCACTAACCACGCCCCCCTCCCCCCGGGGGGGGCCCCAGAGAAAAGTTTGGTCGGGATAGTGGGCCCCGGGCTTAAAAAGGTTGGGGACCCCTGCTCCAAATAGATCTTGTTGTATTTAAAGTTCCACCATATTATAGATTTTTTTTAATATAATATCAACTTGCAAAAAACTCCATTAATCAATATATGCTGATGGGGCCTCACAAATGATTTATATAGAGGGAGTACGATACTAAAATCTTGTGATTTTATTTCCTGTTTTATACATCCTAGAATTGTATTTGCTTTAGCAGCTGCTGCTTGGTATTAACTTTTGCTTAACTTATCAACCCGTATTTCCAAGGTGCTTTACATTACAAGGTTCACCCTACATTAACCACCCTGGCGTTCTATTAAGATCGCCAGGGCGGCTGCGGGAGGTTTTTTTTTTAATAAAAAAAAAAACTATTCCATGCAGCCAACTGAAAGTTGGCTGCATGAATGCCCACTAGAGGGCGCTCCGGAAGCGTAATTCTGATCGCCTCCGAGCTCGTCCATACCGCTAAGGAGGTTAATTAAATTTCATCTGCCACCTGTCTGCCCATATGTTGACCATATGTTGACTGTAAAATGTCACTATTTTGCCTATTTTTTTAAATTCTGCATATTTTTGTATCATTTGCAAAGATGGCAATATTACTCTGTATTGCTAGATCATTATTTAATAATTTGAAAAGGATTGGACCTAGTACTGACCCTTGTGGGACCACACTGCTAACCGTTTCCCATTTGAATGTGACCTATTTACCACCACTTTTTTGCCTTCTGTCCCTTAACCAGGACCCTAACTCTTGCACAACACACAATGAATAGTCTTTATTCTACATATGGTTGCTAAAAAAAAAAATGTTTCTGTGTTTGTTTAGGCCTATAAAACTGTCTAATTACTTCTTATCAGCAACTGTGAATACACTGCAGGAAAGCTCTACCAAGGCAGCTCTCCATATAGAAAACACTGATGTTTAACTATTTCACGGCCTTTTGCAGAGGTAAAACCTAATTTTCAAGGATTTTCATAAATTGCAATGAAGATATTTATGGTACATAATCTTACATGTATATTCATTAAGTTTCATCTGCAATCTGCCTGCCCATATTGCCATGTTGTTGAAATACTGTTGTGTCCTGTCACTATCCTGCTTAGTGTTTATAATTCTGCATAATTTTGTATCATCTGCAAAGAAGGCAACATTACTCTGTATTCCATTTCCTAGCTCGTTAATAAATAAAGTGAACAGGATTGGACCTAGTACTGGCCCTTGCAGTGGGAGCAGCTGTTTCTAGGTTTGTCTGAATATCAGCATAGAACTCCTCTAGAGAAGCGCCTTGTAAGCACATACAACTCCTTCTCAGAAAGAGTCTAATAATTAAGTTTAGTTTAGTAATTTCTATATGTTGAAAACACATAAGGCCTCTAGATCCTCTGGCAAATGAACAAATTCACCATAAAGATGTGTAAAGGGATCCTGCAATTAAGAGAAGCAGGGAAAACACATCATGTTTGTGGCCTCTTATTATAGCGTGGATTATCACTTTGAAAGGCTGAAATTTGTGATTAATTATGAACAAATTATCAGCGTGCTAAAACTCTCATTTGTTGGTCTGTAACTGGTTGCATGAGCAAGAAAAACATTGCCTGTATTGCTTGCAATTGGTTTTTGGAATTAATCATTAGCACAAGTTAGTGCTTCACTCACTTCACTCACTCTTCACTTTTGCCAGAGGTGGCCGGAACTGGCACTGACAGGTGGACTTCCAGATCTTGAAATTCTATAAACAAAAAAGGGTTCTCACCACTCAGGTTTCACTTACCCTCTCTCCGTCAGGAAAAACACCTCTACACATGTGCTCACTGTGTGAAGACCGGAAAATTTAAATGCAAACGTTCAACAAGAGACCATAATCCAAGGCTGGCTTTATTGTAGAAAACTGATGGAGATACAGAAAGTGATTACTACCTCCATGGTATATAGTGAAGCATGTGGGGTTAGTGAGCCAAGGGTGGGTACATTTGGTCCAGTCCGGCCCTACAGCCGTTTGGCATCTAACGATGCTTGTTCACATGCTCTACTAGATTTACTAACCCCATTTGTTTTGCTACATACTATGAAGATATTAAGCACTTTCTGTGTTGCAAGCCGCTTTAAACAATAAAGCCAGCCTTGGAGTGTGCCCAGTCTCTTGTTTATCCTTTCTGGAATTCTGCTGGACATTTACTCCCATGGAGGGGTCTGGATGCTCTGGTTTGACTCGCTGGTGAAACTATGAATTTAACTGCAGGGTTGAGTATTTAGCAATTTTGTTTGTACTGGTGGTGGAATTAAATGTAGTTTGAGCACAGTTTTACACTAGGGGTGGAGTACCCCTGCACTCTTGTACCTGGGTTATCAGATAGCAATTCAAAATCTAGCCCTTCATTACTGGACTGCAAAGATTCCTAAGCACGCCACCACTAGGGACTGTGATTGTTGGTGAGAGGAGACTTTGCCACTGCCTTTGCAAGGACGTACTCTCAATCAGTGAATAGTGAGTTTAGCAGCACTAATAGGTTGTAGTGCACGGTCCTCTCCTAGAGCTGCAAGACTGTTAGTCTATGCATAATAGTACAAACGAGCACCTTAAAAGCTCATGAACTTTATTGAATCTTCTTGAAATTGGCAAAACACCTTAATAACTGTAAAGTGCAGGAAGTATGTTGGATCATATTTATACAGTGTTTCATAACTTGCCCTTTTTAAAGCTTGCCACATACTCTGGCAATTGTACAAGTTGGAGAGCATCAAAGCTCCCTATGTCAAGGATCCACCTATCAGAGCATATCACTCTTGTGGACTTAGTGGGGATGCCTGTAATGATAGGGAATGCTATCGGAAGCTTCAGCATGTACAAGCTCTACCCATATGCAGGCATACATCAGAGTGGGAAAATCATGCAGAAACAGCAACCAACCAGAGTCATGCCGCAAAAGTCCCCTATAAAGCCACCAGTTGTGTTACTGCTGCCGACAATGTGGTGGAAGTGGTCTAATGCCCAGATACCAAATGTATGTAGCCAATAGAAAAACAGCTGCTGTTCTGGTGGGAGTGTCAGATCCATGATAGGCTTAAAGTAGCACAAAGATGCTGTGACCAGTCCCTCCAAAAAAAATTAAAGAGGGACATTAACCTTGGACTGAACTCTATCCCAGTAAGTAGCCAATATACCCCCTCTCCCATGAGAGATCTTTACCTTTTCTTGAATAGTTTATCCGGGGAAGGGGAGTCCTGATATTGTGGTTAGAGATGACCCGAACCTCCGATTTTCGGTTCGCAAACTTCCGCAGAAGGTTCGGTTCGATCTAACTTTCACGAACCGCAATAGACTTCAATGGGGAGGCGAACTTGCAAAACTAGAGAAAATTATGCTAGCCACAAAAGTGATGCAAAAGATGTTTCAAGGGGTCAAACACCTGGAGGGGGGACATGGTGGAGTGGAATACATGCCAAAAGACCTGGGGAAAAATCTAGATTTGATGCAAAGCAGCGTTTTAAGGTCAGAAATCTCATTGAATGCTAAATTACAGGCCCAAAGTGCTTTCACACATCTTGCATGTGTATACATCAATCAGGAAGTGTAATCCTCCCCCCCCCCCCCTCTCGCGCTCTCTCTCTCTCTCTCTCTCTGATTTTGTCTTCCAGGGATTTGTAGGCTGTCAAAAGCAACCTCACATACATTGGCCAGGAGTCAAACCCGGGTCAACTGCTTGGAAGGCAGTTATGCTCACCACTATACCCCCATTGGCCGGGAATCGAACCCAGGTCAACTAACATTACAGGCTGAAGCCAGCCATTTCACTCATCTCTTCAACTACAAGTAGTAGTCTTAGCTACCGTAATATCTATGTTACAGCAGGGCCCTTATTACACTTTCTCTTACAGGGCTGTGGAAACCGTTTTACCCATGCGATAAAGCGAGGTGCAAAATTAAATTATGCCTAGCAGAGGATGGTTTCAATCCATCAACCTCTGGGTTATGGGCCCAGCACACTTCCGCTGCGCCACTCTGCAGTCTGCTTACATTTGTATACAATCTTCAAGTTTAGGAAGGGTACATTAGTTCCCTTCACAAAACACAAGGCCATCCCTGGGTGGGCTTGAACCACCAACCTTTCGGTTAACAGCCAAATGCGCTAACCAATTGTGCCACAGAGACTGTGTGTATGTAGTTGCTGCTAAATGGCTATCTGGGGTTCTCTTCGGACAACTGTTGAACACAAAAGGCAAGACCGTCCCTGGGTGGGTTTGAACCACCAACCTTTCGGTTAACAGCCGAATGTGCTAACTGATTGCGCCACAGTTAGCAGTTGCTGCTAAATGATTTTATGGGGATGTATGTGTGTCTTTTGGAGGGAGGAAGTAAGTCTGGTGCAAGAAGTTTAACACCACTTTTTCCTACAACAAAGCATTCACTGTGTGGCAGCAGAGTGGTGCAGCGGAAGCGTGCTGGGCCCATAACCCAGAGGTTGATGGATTGAAACCATCCTCTGCTAGGCATGATTTAATTTTTGCACCTCGCTTTATCGCATGGGCAAAACGGTTTCCATAGCTCTGTAAGAGAAAGTGTAATAAGGGCCCGGCCGTAACATAGATATTACGGTAGCTAAGACTACTCC
The DNA here is from genome assembly GCF_040937935.1 of Hyperolius riggenbachi. Lineage (NCBI taxonomy): Eukaryota > Metazoa > Chordata > Amphibia > Anura > Hyperoliidae > Hyperolius > Hyperolius riggenbachi. The sequence continues at coordinate 173,505,899 of NC_090652.1, read as the reverse complement.
TGGGCCTTTCTTGTAGTTGAAGAGATGAGTGAAATGGCTGGCTTCAGCCTGTAATGTTAGTTGACCTGGGTTTGATTCCCGGCCAATGGTGGTATAGTGGTGAGCATAGCTGCCTTCCAAGCAGTTAACCTGGGTTTCGATTCCTGGCCAATGTATGTGAGCTTGCTTTTGACAGCCTACAAATCCCTGAAGACAAAATTAGAGAGAGAGAGAGAGAGAGAGAGAGAGAGAGAGAGAGAGGGGGGGAGAGGAAGGGAGGTAAAATAAAAAGCATAAGAACAAGATTAGCTGTCAAAAGAGCTGTTGTGGGGTGCTATTTTAGGAATAACAATCAGCCAGGAGCAAGTAAACAAGCTTACAAGAGCCTAACTAATCTTTCCCCATTAGAGACTGCTAGCAACTTTTCCTTCACTAATTACTATAGGGACACGAACGACTATAATGGCCGGCGCTGCCTGCCTTATATAAGAGGTGGGGTGGCTCCAGAAGATAGTGTAGCCTGATTGGCTACAACGGGCCTGCTGACTGTGATGTAGAGGGTCAAAGTTGACCCTAATGGAGCACTATGGGGGCGAACCGAACTTCCGGGAAAGTTCGCGTTCTCATGCGATCCCGAACCACCCAAAGTTCGCCTGGAACCATTCGCCGGCGAACGGTTTGGGCCATCTCTAATTGTGGTGAAACCCCTTCCACAGTGGGATGTCAATCTGTGAATCTTGTTGTATTGTAGGAAATAATGTCTGTTTCCAACTGCCAAGTAAGCAGCAACACCCTCTGTGTGTGTGTGTGTGTGTGTGTGTGTGTGTGTGTGTGTGTGTGTGTGTGTGTGTGTGTGTGTGTGTGTGTGTGTGTGTGTGTGTGTGTGTGTGTATATATATATATATATATATATATATATATATATATATATATATAAATAAATACCAAGGGGTAAGCAGCACAAACCAAATTTTTTTATGCAATTCTATGCAGAGCATGCAGAGCAATTGCATAAAAAAATTTGGTTTGTGCTGCTTACCCCTTGGTATTTATTTATAATTATCCCCTGTAAGCCTGCATAACCACACCCACCTCTAGCACAGTTAAGCATATAAATTAGTGCATTGCACATGTTCAGAGAGTTCATTTGGTAGCTAGTGAAAGGTAAGGTGTTTTTAATTTCTTTTTTTTCCCATTTAGTTGACTCTTGGGTTTTTGGTTTAGTTCCCACTAGACTGCTTATAAAAACTGGCATTATGCATGGTAGAGTAGGACTCACCAGATCGGGGACACTTTGGCGCAGTTGGTGAGCTTAAGCGCGTTAAAGCGTAACCAAGAGCCCCTGTCACTGATTTCCTGTTGTGTGCTGCAGCCCCTCTGTAATTATATATATATATATATATATATATATATATATGTAATTTTTAACAACCTTACAACCGATCACATTGCTAGTGGGTGTGCTTATAGATAATGGCAATTTGTGCTGTCTGTTCATTTTTTTTTTTTACCCACAGGCTAGTTGTGGATCAAACAACATGAACGAATTACACAGCAAGTATCATATATTTCTTGATCTATCTTCTATTTTTTAACTTCTCACTTTGCAATGTATTGATTTTTTTTTTCACCCGGCTACTATCTTTTGGTAATGTTCCTCTTTAAGTGTCCAGTGATAAGACTGACACCAGTTACAAAGGGATTGTCAAACTGATTACTGGCTTGAGTCCAATACATGACCAAATACACAAAAGGCGCAATAAGCTGGTATCGGCAAGCAGTAAAGCCAGCTGCAATAAATACTACGCGGGAGCTGCTGCAGGCTATTATAGCTCAGTCTCAAACAACCATGCTGCTATTTTTTTTGCAAACTCTGCATATGCACAGGCAATTATTTATATCCTAAATATTGTTGGTAATGGGCTGACTAGCCAGGGCAATGCCTGGTGAGGAATATGAAATTGTGCACATTATGGTTAAGTTTTCTTGATGTTTCCGTGATGCTGTCCAGCCTGAACCCTAACTTAACCCTAACTTGTCTTTCCCACTTACTGTAGCCCAAGATGGCGCATGATCAAATATATATCTTATTTCACAAGAAATATAATTCTTACAATGAAAGTATGCTACACACTATAAATGCGCCTTGCAGCCCTGGGTCTCTGGTTCAAATCCTAGCCAGTAAACTATTTGCACAAGTTAGTATGTCTTGCCGTGTCTGTGTGGGTTTCCTCCGAGCATTCTGCTTTCCTTCCTTTTTCCAATACATACATAGACATATGACTGTGATAGGGATTAAATTGTGAGCCCCTCTATGGGACAGTTAAGTGACAAGACAATATACTCTGTACAGCGCTGCAGAAGATGTCAGTGCTATATAAATGTTAAAATATGAAATCGTGATATTAATAACTTGCCCGATGAATGCACAGCATGCTGTGCATTAGCCTGTTGACGCCCACCACACGGGACTCAATGTGAGGGCTGAACAGGCATATAATTGCATTGCATTGTGATATGATATATTGTTTGTTACGGATTGCAACGGACACAGTGTGAAAAACGATTTGTGGTATTTGCGCATCTAAAATGCATCTTGCTTTGTCTGTTGCAAAGTCCTTAGGTGTAGGATTTTGCCTCAAGAGAAACCCGTTTTTGTATACTAAACACTTAATTTATGCATACTCTAATTTATGAGGAATAAAATTAAGATCCTTATCCGTTTTATTTCTTCTCTGTAAATCTTTGGTCTAACCAAATCCTATTTTTATAACCTCTTAAATCTACCATATGTTCCATCTATACATTTTTGCCAATGTTTATCTCTACATTGCTTCTTAAATATTTGATTATGATTTTTTTTCTCAACTTGGCTAGATCTAGAACATTTTTTTTCTGATTTTGAGAAATTGGCCATAGGGGATATTACGTTTCTAAAGTTTAATATGTACTGTATACAGAAATTCTACATACTTGTTTAAAATGGTGTGTTTAGATAAAGCTCTATTATTGTCTTTGTTACTTGTACAACAAAAGGACTTATTGAATATAACTTTTTGTGTGCTGAATGTGCAGAGAGTTCAAACTGTTAATGTGACAGCTATTCAAATAAAAGGAAATTGAAATAGATGTGTATTGATACCTTAGAAATTACATTGACCTGCATTACATCATATTACGTATAAACCATTTATGATCAGTTTCATAGCATTTCCCACATTTTAGCACAATAATTCATACTCTATTAAAGAGCTTTTCTCACCATTAGACAACAAGATTTTACTGAAATCTGGGACACTTTTCATGCTTCATTAATCAGCTTACATAACAGTTATTTAGAATCGGAAATGCTTTGTCTGAGATTACTTCTGCTTCTCAAATTGAGGAGGTTTCATTAGGTCATCCCATGAAAAAAAAAAAAAAAACTCTTCAGACCGTACCAAAAAAATAATAATAATCTAAAATGCAAATGTCCTTGTGTGAAAATGTTATATTATTTTCCATAAAATAATTTTTTGTGTGTCATGCATGTTTTGTGGTAGCATCATTCCACACTATTTATAAGCTGTTTAAGTATGAAAACAATTCTCATTCACATTTTATTATGTATAAAGATGGCAAGTCCAATTTTAATATATATTAAATATAAAATCAATAAATATAAAATCCTGCACGTTCAGTGGAAAATACATACTGTATTATGTACATAAAATGTGTTATTTTGCATACAGAAATAACCTGTTCACCACACTTTATTTCAGGGATTTAATATATAATCACCTCACAAGACTGTGCTAGCCATAAAGGCGTGTTCAAACCCACACTAGTGCCCAATCACAATGTTAAAGTTCACCAAATTAAAATTGGATGGATGTGCCACTTAATATGGATAAAGTGTATGCTAGTCTCTTATTGCAGAAAGTCTCTTTTAACAGCCAGATTCCTCTATCCTTGTACCCTCCTGGCTATTAATTAGCTGTAAATTGGACAGCAGAAGAGCTGGAATGATGGGCTGTAGCCTCCACAACATCCAATGGCTCTGACTCAATGGCTGCCATGATCCTCCATTAAGATGGGTCTCAAAAAATTATAGCGAACAATCCTAAAACCTATATTAACAACATACTTATTGCACTTACATTTCTTGCCGAAAGTATGTGCTCAGAGTAATGTAGACACAGGCTCTCCCCAGCTAGTGCCTCCACGCAGACTGGCTCTACACAGCACTCAATACTGTTTATGATGTCCTGTATCAATGCTCCACAGCATATCAAACTCGTCTTCCATGTCCACCCCACCCTACATATTTTATCACAAGGTGACTCAGGAGCATGGGCTGGGACAAGGTTTATATTCCTTAGGTCCTCCAGTTTACTTTTCTCATTTGGGCCGTAGCTACGCTTTGCATCCTTATCAGGACCAGGGCAGTTTCTAGGCTACAAAGCACTCATGGTGAGGGCGTATAAATTGCACCATCCCCCACCATAGTCTCATGCACACTTTTGCGATGCTCTAGCCAGAGGTGCTCACTACCCCCCCCTCCCCGGTATTGGTAACTCCCCAATATAGGTAACCAGAGGTTGCACCCAGTATTAGTTAGCCGGAAATAGCCTCCAGTATTAGGTAGCAAGAGGTTCCAACTCAGTGTGAATAGCCAGTTATGACAAGTTAGATAAACAAGTCCAATAGCTCAAACTGCAAAAGTTCAGCACCAGGAAATCAACCAGTCTACACCTGGAGCCATCCAAAGGTGCAGGGAAATGCAACAAAGGAAAAAGGATGACTAGGTTTCAGACCTGGATTTTATGCAATTATAGCAAATTTAATGAACCATAGTAGCAAAAACACAACGTTTCAACCGACAGGCTTTTACCAAGGGTTAAAAGATAGCGCAAATGCTCACAATTTAAAAACTATGATATACAAAAACACACCCCCTGAGGGCGGGCACAACCTTAACCTCCTGGGCGATAATCCCGAGCTGAGCTCGGGGTAAGTCGCCGAGGAGGATTTCTCAGGCCCTGGTGGGCCGATTTGCACAATTTTTTTTTGCACAAGCCGCTTCGCCGCTGCCCGCCGCGCCGCCCCCCCCAGAACCCTTGCGCAGCCTGGCCAATCACCGCCAGGCAGTGCTAAGGGGTGGATCGGGACTCCCCCGTGCACCATGATGTGGATGACGTCATCCCGATCGTCGCCATGGCGACGGGGGAAGCCAAACAGGAAATCCTGTTTTTTACATGGAAATCATCATTGAGTCTGTTAGTAATTAGTGTACTCAGCTTAACAATCCATCTGCTTTCCCATGTAAGCAAAGAAGTCTGTCCATCCTTTCCTTCACCCGTACTGACTCTTTCCAATACACACCAACGTAGATCACTTGACCATGTGATCGCATTCAAAGAAATGTTTGCCTATTGGGGAATCACATTTTTTCTCAAGATCATCATGGTATTTTCTGTACAATCTAGTATCACTACAGTGCTCATTAATTTGAGGGTCACAAGGAGTCCGTAACTGCAGAGGGCACAGTGAGTACAATGGAAAGTTTTCCTACCAATACAGTGGCTTGCAAAAGTATTCGGCCCCCTTGAAGTTTTCCGCATTTTGTCACATTACTGCCACAAACATGAATCAATTTTATTGGAATTCCACATGAAAGACCAATACAAAGTGGTGTACACGTGAGAAGTGGAACGAAAATCATACATCATTCCAAACATTTTTTTACAAATAATTAACTGCAAAGTGGGGTGAGCGTAATTATTCAGCCCCCCTGAGTCAATACTTTGTAGAACTACCTTTTGCTGCAATTACAGCTGCCAGTCTTTTAGGGTATGTCTCTACCAGCTTTGCACATCTAGAGACTGAAATCCTTGCCCATTCTTCTTTGCAAAACAGCTCCAGCTTAGTCAGATTAGATGGACAGCGTTTGTGAACAACAGTTTTCAGATCTTGCCACAGATTCTCGATTGGATTTAGATCTGGATTTTGACTGGGCCATTCTAACACATAGATATGTTTTGTTTTAAACTATTCCATTGTTGCCCTGGCTTTATGTTTAGGGTCGTTGTCCCGCTGGAAGATGAACCTCCGCCCCAGTCTCAAGTCTTTTGCAGACTCCAAGAGGTTTTCTTCCAAGATTGCCCTGTATTTGGCTCCATCCAGCTTCCATCAACTCTGACCAGCTTTCCTGTCCCTGCTGAAGAGAAGCACCCCCAGAGCATTATACTGCCACCACCATATTTTACAGTGGGGATGGTGTGTTCAGAGTGATGTGCAGTGTTAGATTTCCACCACACATAGCGTTTTGCATTTTGGCCAAAAAGTTCAGTTTTGGTCTCATCTGACCAGAGCACCTTCTTCCACATGTTTGCTGTGTCCCCCACATGGCTTGTGGCAAACTGCAAATGGGACTTCTTATGCTCTTCTGTTAACAATGGCTTTCTTCTTGCCACTCTTCCATAAAAGCCAATTTTGTGCAGTGCATGTCTAATAGTTGTCCTATGGACAGATTCCCCCACCTGAGCTGTAGATCTCTGCAGCTCGTCCAGAGTCACCATGGGCCTCTTGACTGCATTTCAGAACAGCGCTCTCCTTGTTCGGCCTGTGAGTTTAGGTGGACGGCCTTGTCTTGGTAGGTTTACAGTTGTGCCCTACTCCTTCCATTTCTGAATGATCATTTGAACAGTGGTCCGTGGGATGTTCAAGGCTTTGGAAATCTTTTTGTAGCCTACGCCTGGTTTAAATTTCTCAGTAGCTTTATCCCTGACCTGTCTGGTGTGTTCTTTGGACTTCATGGTGTTGTTGCTCCCAATATTCTCTTGGACAACCTCTGAGGCCGTCACAGAGCAGCTGTATTTGTACTGACATTAGATTACACACAGGTGCACTCTATTTAGCCATTAGCACTCATCAGGCAACGTCTATGGGCAACTGACTGCACTCAGACCAAAGGGGACTGAATAATTACGCACACCCCCCTTTGCAGTTATTGATTTGTAAAAAATGTTTGGAATCATGTATGATTTTCGTTCCAATTCTCACATGTACACCACTTTGTATTGGTCTTACATGTGGAATTCCAATAAAATTGATTCATGTTTGTGGCGGTAATGTGACAAAATGTGGAAAACTTCAAGGGGGCTGAATACTTTTGCAAGCCACTGTAGTGTGGATGCACCTCAGGATAGGGCTTTGAACTCTGATAACTCCTCAGTGACTACACAGTATGTACAGCGCGGGGCTGTTTGCCCCAAGGCAATTGATGATGAGAGCCTGGTGATTAATATTACTGCAAGAAATTTTGATTCTAAAGAACTTTCAGTTCTGAATTGGGGTTTAATAGTTGTTTCTACTTTTTACCAGGACCTTTTTGATATTAACCACTTGCGGACCAGGCCCGTTGAATCAACGTCCAGCAGGTGGAGGTACCGTTCTAACCGGACGTTGATTCAACGTCCAGCGCAAACAAATCGTCCCGACGCGATCGTGCGCACCCAGAGGGAGAGATTAAGCTGTCATATGACAGCTGGCATCTCCCCCGAGTGATCAGCAGCCATCGCGTATGGCTGCTGATCACGTGATCACTACGATCGCCGTTGGATCGTAGTGATCCACTTTGACAGCGGCGGCGGCAGGGGGGAAAGAAGAGGATCCACTCACCTCCCTGCTGTTCCAGCGACGATCGGCGCCCCCCTCTGCTCTGGCCGGCATCTCTGCTCCGTCTGATGTCAGCGCTGGGTCACGGCTTGATGACGTCATCAAGCCGCGACCCAACCTGAGCGTCATTTGGAACGGAGATGCCGGCTTGAGAAGAAGGGGGCTACTGCGGCTCATCGCTAGAGCCTGGAAGGTGAGTGATGGCTGCTGCGCACAGGAGGGACACCTGGCCACACGGGGGAGACAGCCCAGCCAGTCACAGACGGGATCCGGCCGCCCGACCCCCCCAAACGTGCGCACCCCCCTCCGCCGCAAAATACCCTGGTCCTTAAGGGGGGTTAGGCGGCCGGTCCCGAAGTGGTTAAGATTGACATGTATACATTTACACGTAAGCTAAAATGGAGACTGTGGCATTATCTAAGAGAACCCCTTAGGGCTCGTTTCCACTGTTGCGACGCGATTTCGCCGGCATTCCGACGCTTGTAAAAACGCATGCGGATGCGTTTCAGCATGCGTTTTTACCCGCGATTTCGCGTGCGATTTCGCATGGCAGGGTGCCATGCGAAATTAACCATGACACTGCCAGGGCAAAATAACATTGAAAAAGGTGCGAAATCGCACGCGAATCGCGGGTAAAAACGCATGTAAAAAACGCATGCGTTTTTACTATTAAATACATTAGCGGCGATTCGCACGGATTCCTGACGCAGGCGAATTCGGTGGGTCCCGTCGTGCAGATTTGGCCCGCCGCCAAATCGCTCCCGCAAGCCGCACATGTGGAAACAGCCCCGGCCACTTCAGTGTACCAAGCGAATCCGCATCTCGTCGCCGCATGCGGATTCGCTATGGTGGAAACGAGCCCTTAACCTCCTTGCCGGTCTAATTAATCCGGCAAGGAGGCAGCGCAGCACATTTTTTTTTTAAATCATGTAGCGAGCCCAGGGCTCACTACATGATAGCCGCTGAGCAGCGGCATGCCCCCACCCACTCCGATCGCCTTCAGCGATCAGAGTAAGCAGGAAATCCCATTCAGAACGGGATTTCCTGCAGGGCTTCCCCGGTCACCATGGCGACGGGGCGGGATGACGTCACCGAAGTCATGGACGTCGGGACATCACAGGGAATCCCGATCCGTCCCTCAGCGCTGCCTGGCACTGATTGGCCAGGCTGCGCAGGGGTCTGGGGCGGGGGGGGGGCGGCTTGGCGGGTAGCGGCGAATCGGCGGCGAGCGGCGGCGATCGCATACTACACGCAGCTAGCAAAGTGCTAGGTGCGTGTAGGAAAAAAAATTATGCAAATCAGCCACAGCAGGGCCGGAGAAATCCTCCTGCGCAGGTTACCCCGAGCTGAGCTCGGGATAACCGGCAAGGAGGTTAATAGTTTGAATATGAGTGCTTCTCACTTAGATGATGAAATTTTCATGGGGGTAAAGGAAAGTATTAAGTCGAAAGCACCTATTCAAAATGCAACTTTGGATGTGTTTGAAAACACTGTTATGCAAACTTTGACTACTAACTGGGAAGTCAATAGATCTAAAACCATGCATAACATATTACTTAACCACTCTGGGACCCCCTAACACACGGAGTGGCTTCCTTGTTCCTCCGTGAGTGGCTTCCTTGTTTCTCCGTGACGCCATATCACGCGAAGAGTGAGTTTAGACGGGAGCTCGCACAAGTGCGAGCTCCTGTCTTTGTAAACAGCTGGGGAAAGTGATCAGTCTGCCAGCCCACAATTGGAGCTGGCAGGCTGTGTTTTCATAAAAAATTAATAAAAATGTGTATATAGCACTGCGATCTTGCGCAGCGCTGTACAGAGGACAGCCTTGTCACTTAACTGTCCCTCTGAGGGGCTCACATTATAATCCCTGCCATAGCCATATGTCTAGGTGTGTTTAGTGCAGTGTATGAATCGTAGTGTAAGGACAATTCGGGGGTTAAAAAAAATACTTTTTTAAAACTATATATATATAATATATATACACAGTACAGACAAAGTTTGGGCACACCTTCTCATTCAAAGAGTTTTCTTTATTTTCATGACTATGAACATTGTAGATTCACACTGAAGGCATCCAAACTATGAATTAACACATGTGGAAGTATAGTACATAACCAAAAAGTGTAAAACAACTGAAAATATGTCATATTCTAGATTCTTCAAAGTAGCCACCTTTTGCGTTGATTACTGCTTTGCACACTCTTGGCATTCTCTTGATGAGCTTCAAAAGGTATTCACCTGAAATGGTTTTCACTTCACAGGTGTGCCCTGTCAGGTTTAATAAGTGGGATTTCTTGCCTTATAAATGGGGTTGGGACCATCAGTTGCATTGTGGAGAAGTCAGGTGGATACACAGCTGATAGTCCTACTGAATAGACTATTAGAATTTGTATTATGGCAAGAAAAAAACAGCTAAGTAAAGAAAAACGAGTGGCCATCATTACTTTAAGAAATGAAGGTCGGTCAGTCAGTCCGAAAAATTGGGAAAACTTTGAAAGTGTCCCCAAGTGCAGTCTCAGAAACCATCAAACACTACAAAGAAACTGCGGACCGCCCCAGGAAAGGAAGACCAAGAGTCATCTCTGCTGCGGAGGATAAGTTCATCCGAATCACCAACCTTAGAAATCGCAGGTTAACAGCAGCTCAGATTAGAGACCAGGTCAATGACACACAGAGTTCTAGCAGCAGACACATCTCTAGAACAACTGTTAAGAGGAGACTATGTGAATCAGGCCTTCATGGTAGAATATCTCCTAGGAAACCACTGCTAAGGACATGCAACAAGCAGAAGAGACTTGTTTGGGCTAAAGAACACAAGGAATGGACATTAGACCAGTGGAAATCTGTGGTTTGGTCTGATGAGTCCAAATTTGAGATTCTTGGTTCCAACCACCGTGTCTTTACGCGACGCAGAAAAGGTGAACGGATGGTCTCTACATGCCTGGTTCCCACCATGAAGCATGGAGGAGGAGGTGTGATGGTTTGGGGGTGCTTTGATGATGACACTGTTGGGTATTTATTCAAAATTGAAGGCATACTGAACCAGCATGGCTACCACAGTATCTTGCAGCGGCATGCTATTACATCCGGTTTGCGTTTAGTTGGACCATCATTTATTTTTCAACAGGACAATAACCCCAAACACACCTCCAGGCTATGTAAGGGCTATTTGACCAGGAAGGAGAGTGATGGGGTGCTGCGCCAGATGACCTGGCCTCCACAGTCACCAGACCTGAACCCAATCGAGATGGTTTGGGGTGAGATGGGCCGCAGAGTAAAGGCAAAAGGGCCAACAAGTGCTAAGCATCTCTGGGAACTCCTTCAGGACTGTTGGAAGACCATTTCAGGTGACTACCTCTTGAAGCTCATCAAGAGAATGCCAAGAGTGTGCAAAGCAGTAATGAAAGCAAAAGTTGGCTACTTTAAAGAACCTAGAATATGACATATTTTCAGTTGTTTCACACTTTTTGGTTATGTACTATACTTCCACATGTGTTAATTCATAGTTTGGATGCATTCAGTGTGAATCTACAATGTTCATAGTCATGAAAATAAATAAAACTCTTTGAATGAGACGGTGTGTCCAAACTTTTGGTCTGTACTGTATATATATATATATATATATATATATATATATATATATATTTATTTATTATATAAAAGGTCTATTAGTGAGAAAGTGATTGGACCCGCAGGGGCTAAGGGCAGGACGTGTGGAGCTCTTGTCATTGCCAATTAGCAGGCATAAGTTCATAGCGCTCGCTATGCTACTCTGATTAGGCGTGTTAGCTCTGATAAGGTGTGTTCACTCTTATAAGTCATGCTATTTGTCTTAGTGAATCAAGCCCACTAGGAGGAGGCCCCTGCCCTTCCAAGCTTACGATCTATCTACTAACTTCTTGCCGACCGCTCCACGCCGATTGGCGTGAACGCGGCAGCAGCCCCAGGACCGCTCCATGCCGATTGGCGTGAACAGCTTTCAATGGGGCTAGCAGGAGATCGTGCGCGGCGATGCGCCCGCATCTCCACTTGGACAGTCTCCCAGTGGCGATCGCCGCTAGGAGACTGTTAGACTGTGAAACATATTGTATATCGCTGCGATCTACAGCAGCACTGTACTGGGGACAGCCGTGTGACATGGCTGTCCCCCTGAGACACAGGAGAGCGAACGGCTCTCATAGACTTAAGCCTATGACAGACGATCGCCATGATTGGCTGGCTGGGGGGGGTGGGAGGTTAGGGATTTAAGGAAAAAAATAGTAAATAAATAGTAAAATGTATTTAAAAAAACCTCCATAAATATTTATAAAAAAAAAATAAACACTGGGGAGCAATCAGACCCCACCAACAGAGAGCACTGTTGGTGGGGAGAAAAGGGGGGGGGGAATCACGTGTGCCGAGTTGTGCGGCCCTGCAGCGAGCCATTAAAGCTGCAGTGGCCCAATTTAAGAAAAGTGGCCTGGTCTTTAGGGGGGTTTAACACCGCGTCTTTGGTTAAGGTTGTGGACGCCCCCCAGGGGTTGTGTTTTTGTATGTCATAGCTTTTAAATTGTGAGCATTTGCTCTATCTGTTAACACTTGATAAAGGCCTTTCGGCCAAAACATCATGGTTTTGCTACTATGGTTCATTAAATTTGCTATAATTGCATAAAATCCAGGTCTGAGACCCAGTCATCCTTTTTCTCAACCAGTTATGACACTGTGTATAGGTAGCCAGAGAAGCCCCTAGTATTAATTAGCCAGAACCAGCCCCCCCCCAGCTTAGGTTTCCACAGGAGCCATATACAGTGCTCCCCAGTGTAGGTAGCCAGATAGCCCCCTTCCCTCCCTCACTAGCCAGAGAGCCCTCAGTATAGGTAGCCAGAGAGCACCCCTGTGTCGGTAGGTAGCCAGATTGACCACCAACTAGGTAGCCAAAGAGCCCCTGACCACAGATGGTGAAAGAGCCCCGCACTATATGTAGCAACAGAGCAGCCCATTTAGGTATCCAGAGAGCCCCCGTTTAGGTAGCCAGAGTCCCCCCTCCCACCATAGGTGGTAAGAGAGTGTGGTACAGTAACTCATCTCTCTGGGATCTACACGGTGCATCTTCTTCTTCCTAGTCATCTCATCTCACTGGTAACAGTGCCCCCTGTGTTGACACCATAGGCAGCACTGTTACCAGTGAGACAGCATGACTATGAATAGGAAGGTGCGCCGTGTGGATCAAGGAGAGGCGAGTTCCTTCTGTGCACTCTGCTTGTGCCACCTCGCCCCGGGACAATGCTGTATCCACCCCTAAAAATAGGCATGACCAGGACCACGGACTTTGTATACCTTTAAAGGGACTCCGAGCTCATTAAAAAAATGAAAGTTGTACTCACCTGGGGCTTTCTCCAGCCCAGTGCTGGTCGGGAGGTCCCACGACGGCGTCCTGGCTCTTCTCCTTCTCCCCGCTCCGGAATGGCTGACAGGCCGCAGCCCGGGCGACACTCGCCCGAGTGTCGGGCTGCTCCTTCCGCGTATGACGCGGATTACGTCACTCGCCGGCCGCCTCGCGTCATCACGGCGGCCGGCGAGTGACGTAATCCGCGTCATACGCGGAAGGAGGAGCCCGACACTCGGGCGAGTGTCGCCCGGGCTGCGGCCTGTCAGCCATTCCGGAGCGGGGAGAAGGAGAAGAGCCAGGACGCCGTCGTGGGACCTCCCGACCAGCACTGGGCTGGAGAAAGCCCCAGGTGAGTACAACTTTCATTTTTTTTATGAGCTCGGAGTCACATTTGCACAGACATCCTCCATGACAACTTTGTACAACTCAGTGTCGATTTAACTCTATGCTAATGGATCAAGGACTACTTCACAAACAGGATGCAACTAGTTAAGATTTGGCAGCTGCTCTTCCGGTATAAGGACCACCAACACAGGCAAGAGAGTGTACTGTCCCCCAATCCTGTTTTCCCTGTATACAAACAGCTGGACCTCTGCTTACTCTATCAATGTCATCAAATTCACAGATGAAAATCCTGGGCCTCATCTGTAAAAATGTGAGCAAGCATAAATGCATTAAGTGCAAAGAAAACAATAAACTTGTCCTAAATGCGGCAAAAACTGTTGGGTTGATTATGGATTTCAAAAGGCGCCAACCTACTTTCAACCCATTCTTTATCATTCAGTTTTTAGGAACAACCATCACCAACAATCTGAGATGGGGGGAGAACACTACTAAAACTCAAAAGAAGACCCAACAAAGGTTGTTCTTCCTGAGACAACTAAGAAAGTTTGAAATACCGTGGGAGCTGCTGACCAGCTTCTATACTGTCACCATGATAAATCTCGTTAAAATCTCAAGGATTTTAACTAAGGTAATCAAAAGTTGGGATTTTATTTGCATTATGGCAATACTTTTCACCGGGACATAAGACCCAAGCTAAATTTCAGAGTCAGCCGTATAATTCTGCCCAGCATTGAGTGCCTCTCTTCCAGCATGAGTAATCAGCAGCAGAGAACAGTAAGCATTGCAGCTCTTTTTAATCTGTATTAATCAGCAGTATGTGACTCACCTAGCTGACACTTTGCAGTTAGAAACCCTGTGGAATGGCTGTAGGCTTTTTTTGTACATAAAATCAGAATGAGACAACTAGAATAATAATTTGGTAAAAGCAGTGGCTGTGCTTCAAGGTAAATAATAATGTATAATGGTGTTCACTTACTAAAAGGTTTTACACCCAGCCCAAAATAGTCCTGATAGTAAAGGGGGTTAGAACTGCAAATACAAAACTCTTGTGTCTTTTAATTAGTGTAAGATAGTTTCCCAAACAATTTTATTTTTTAAATGGATACATTTAGGCTAGCAAGAGACACTATTGGAGGCGCCCTTCAGAGTTATGTGTATCTTAGATGAGTAATAATAGTAAATGGTAAGAGAGGTAGTTTCTTACCTGTTAAGAAGACTCGTAGGTCGATATATAAAAAAAATATAACAATTTATTATACTTGCACAGACAACGCGTTTCGCAACCTTACAGTTGCTTCATCAGGTTAAATAAAGTGCTTTAGTGTCCATTTTCTTCGTCATGGCGCCCACACGGAGAAAATTGACACTAAAGCACTTTATTTGACCTGATGAAGCAACTGTAAGGTTGCGAAACGCGTTGTCTGTGCAAGTATAATAAATTGTTATTTTTTTTATATATCGACCTACGAGTCTTCTTAACAGGTAAGAACTACCTCTCTTACCATTTACTATTATTATTCATCTAAGATACACATAACTCTGAAGGGCGCCTCCAATAGTGTCTCTTGCTTGAATTTCACCCTACCTAGTAGGGTACTCGCCTCTACAATTGTAGGGCCGGGTTTTTTTCTGGAGCTGCGACCGACAAGGCCGAGTGGAGACGGTACCTCTCCACATGCACAGTTTAGTGGTCACTGTCAAAAGCAACCCACGCTTGTGAGTATACTACAATTCACTTAATTGTAGACCAATTGGTTGTACGATAATATACGATAGGGGCTCCCTGTTTTTTTTTGTCTCTACTAGCTTGATACATTTAGGCTAGGTTCACAGTGGGACATTGATTTGTGTATAAAAGGAAGGCAACACAGTAGAATGATAAAGTAATACCGCACATTACGGGCGCGTTGTGTTTCATACAGTGATGCATACAGTCAATGAAAAGTATGCTTCATTGTAACTGTTAACACGCACATATACACTGCAATGCACCACTGTGACCGAGGCCTTATATATTGTGTGTCCCTATGGTGCTTGTATTACACATGCAAGTACAGGTGCCCACCTCTAGGGGCACTACCTATGGGCGGCAGCAAAGTGGCACCCTCAGGACCGTGTAACGCCGATAGGCGTCGGTACCTGGGGGACTAAATAGCCGGGGATCGCGCGCATCGCATCCGCCCACCCGCAACGTCAACCCGCCAGCCAATTAGCAGCGCCGGTGGGTTGTTAACCCCCGATCTGCCGAGTTCAAAGCATATAATACGCTTTGTAATGTATACAAAGCGTATTATACAGGCTGCCTTCTGCCCTGGTGGTCCCAGTGATCCAGGGACTACCAGGGCAGGAGGCAGCCCCCCTAGTAAGCACACACAAACACTGATCCTGCCCCCCCTGATCGCCCACAGCACCCCTCAGACCCCCCCCTGATCACCCCCTCAGACCACTGTTTGCACCCAATCACCCCCTAATCACCCATCAATCACGCCCTGTCACTATCTGCCAATCTATCATTTAGATCAGGTCCTAAACTGCCCCCTGGGGGCTCCTGATCACCCCCCCCCACACCCTCAGATCCTCCCCAGACCCCCCACCCCCCGTGTACAGTATACATCTATTCTCCCCTGTAATCACCCATCAATCACCCCCTGTCACCACCTGTCACTGCCACCCATCAGATCAGACCCTAACCTGCCCCTTGCAGGCACCTGATCACCCGCCCACACCCTCAGATCGCCCGCAGACCCGCCCTCAGATCACTTCCCAAGTGCATTGTTTACATCTGTTTTCCCCTCTAATCACCCACTGATCCCCCATCAATCACCCCCTGTCACTGATACCCATCAGATCAGACCCTAATCTGCCCCTTGCGGGCACCCAATTACCCGCCCACACCCTCAGATCACCCCCAGCCCCCCCCCCCCCCGATCACCTTGCCAGTGCATTGCTTGCATCTATTCTCCCCTCTAATCACACCCTGTTCACCTATCAATCACCCCATCCTCCCCTGTCACCACCTGTCACTGCTACCCATCAGATCAGACCCTAATCTGCCCCTTGCGGGCACCCAAACACCCGCCCACACCCTCAGATCACCCTCAGAGCCCCCCCTGATCACCTCCCCAGTGCTTTATTTACATCTGTTCTCCCCGTTAATCACCCACTGATCACCCATCAATCACCCCGTCACCACCTATCACTGCTACCCATCAGATCAGACCCTAATCTTCCCCTTGCAGGTACCCAATTACCTGCCCAAACCCTCAGATCACCCTCATACCCCCTCCCCCCCCCCCCCCCCCGATCACCTCCCCAGTGCATTGATTGCATTTATTCTCCCCTCTAATCACCCCCTGAGACACCCATCAATCACTTCCTGCCACCACCTGTCACCCCCTTGCACTCCTATCCATCAGATCAGGCCCTAATCTGCCCCCCTGCAGGCTTCTGATCACCTGGCCAAACTCTGTCCTGCCCCACCGCAGTGACAGAAGTTTTTTTTCTGATCACTGCTGGTCTCTACAACTTAATTGTGGCTGAGACCAACCATTATGCCACACGATACGCAACCGCCAATCCAAGAAGCTACCATGCCCAGCCTTTTCGGTGGAAACCACTCTAAGTTTCCGAACGTAACATTTTTTGGAGCCTTCTCCTTAACCACTTCCCGACCGCCTAACGCACAGGAGCGCCCACCCCCCAGACCCCTGTTTGCACCCAATCACCCCCCTAATCACCCATCAATCATTCCCTGTCACTATCTGCAAACGCTATTTTTTTTTTAGCCCCCCCCCCTGCCCCCTCCTGATCACCCCCCCACCCCTTAGATTCTCCCCAGACCCCCCCCCCAGACCCCACCCCTCCCTGTGTACTGTATGCATCTATCCCCCTGATCACCTGTCAATCACCTGTCAATCACCCATCGATCACCCCCTGTCACTGCCACCCATCAATCAGCCCCTAACCTGCCCCTTGCAGGCAATCTGATCACCCACCCACACCAATAGATCGCCCGCAGATCCGACGTCAGATCACCCCCAAGTGCAGTGTTTACATCTGTTATCTACCCTAAACACCCACTAATTACCCATCAATAACCCATCAATCACCCGCTATCACCGCCTGTCACTGTTACCCATCAGATCAGACCCTAATCTGCCCCTTGCAGGCACCCAATCACCTGCCTACACGCTCAGATTGCCCTCAGACCCCCCTTATCAATTCGCCAGTGCAATATTTACATCTGTGCTTCCCTGTAATAACCCACTGATCACCTGTCAATCACCCATCAATCACCCTCTGTCACTGCCACCCATCAATCACCCCCTGGCACTGCCACCCATCAATCTGCCCCTAACCTGCTCCTTGCGGGCAATCTGATCACCCACCCACACCAATAGATCGCCCGCAGATACGACGTCAGATCACCTCCCAAGTGCAGTGTTTACATCTGTTATCTACCCTAAACACCCACTAATTACCCATCAATCACCTCCTATCACCACCTGTCACTGTTACCCATCAGATCAGACCCTAATCTGCCCCTTGCGGGCACCCAATCACCCCCCTACACGCTCAGATTGCCCTCAGACCCCCCTTATCAATTCGCCAGTGCATTAGTTACATCTGTTCTTCCCTGTAATAACCCACTGATCACCTGTCAATCACCCCCTGTCACTGCCACCCATCAATCACCCCCTGGCACTGCCACCCATCAATCACCCCCTGTCACTGCCACTCATCAATCAGCCCCTAACCTGCCCCTTGCGGGCAATCTGATCACCCACCCACACCAATAGATCGCCCGCAGATCCGACGTCAGATCACCTCCCGAGTGCAGTGTTTATATCTGTTCTCTACCCTAAACACCCACTAATTACCCATCAATCACCCCCTGTCACTGCTACCTATCAGATTAGGCCCCTATCTGCCCCTAGGGCACTTAATCACCCGCCCACACCCTCAGAATGCCCTCAGGCCCCAGCCCTGATCACCTCGCCAGTGCATTGCTTGCATCTATTCCCCCCTCTAATCACACCTTGAGACACCCATCAATCACCTCCTGTCACCCCCTAGCACACCTACCCATCAGATCAGGCCCTAATTTGCCCCGTGTGGGCTCCTGATCACTCGGCCAAACCCTCAGATCCCCCTCAGACCCCCTTCCGATCACCTCCCCAGTGCATTGATTGCATCTATTTTCCCCTCTAACCACCCCCTGAGACACCCATCAATCACCTCCTGTCACCCCCCCTAGCACTCCTATCCATCAGATCAGGCCCAATACAACCTGTCATCTAAAAGACCACCCTGCATATGACCGGTTCCACAAAATTCGCCCCCTCATAGACCACCTGTCATCAAAATTTGCAGATGCTTATACCCCTGAACAGTCATTTTTAGACATTTGGTTTCCAGACTACTCACGGTTTTCCAGACTAGTACGGTGAGTTCATAGAAGATTTTATTTTTGTCACAAGTTAGCGGAAATTGATTTTTATTGGTTTTTTTCACAGTGTCATTTTCCGCTAACTTGTGACAAAAAATAAAATCTTCTATGAACTCACCGTACTACTAACGGAATACCTTGGGGTATCTTCTTTCTAAAATGGGGTCATTTGTGGGGTTCCTATACTGTCCTGGCATTTTAGGGGCCCTAAATCGTGAGGAGTAGTCTTGAAACGAAATTTCTCAAAATGACCTGTGAAATCCTAAAGGTACTCATTGGACTTTGGGCCCCTTAGCGCAGTTAGGGTGCAAAAAAGCGCCACCCATGTGGTATCGCCGTACTCAGGAGAAGTAGTATAATGTGTTTTGGGGTGTATTTTACACATACCCATGCTGAGTGGGAGAAAGATCTCTGTAAATGGACAATTGTGTGTAAAAAAAATTAAAAAATTGTCATTTACAGAGATATTTCTCCCACCCAGCATCAGTATGTGTAAAAATACACCCCAAAACACATTATACTACTTCTCCTGAGTACGGCAATACCACATGTGTGGCACTTTTTTGCAGCCTAACTGCGCTAAGGGGCCCAAAGTCCAATGAGCACCTTTAGGCTTTACAAGGGTGCTTACAAATTAGCACCCCCCAAAATGCGAGGACAGTAAACACACCCCACAAATGACCCCATTTTGGAAAGTAGACACTTCAAGGTATTCAGAGAGGGGCATGGTGAGTCCGTGGCAGATTTCATTTTTTTTTTATCGCAAGTTAGAAGAAATGGAATTTTTTTTTTTTTTTTTTTTTGGTCACAAAGTGTCATTTTCCGCTTACTTGTGACAAAAATTAATATCTTCTATGAACTCACTATGCCTCTCAGTGAATACTTTGGGAGGTCTTCTTTCCAAAATGGGGTCATTTGGGTGGTATTTATACTATCCTGGAATTCTAGCCCCTCATGAAACATGTCAGGTGGTCAGAAAAGTCATAGATGCTTGAAAAGGGGAAAATTCACTTTTTGCACCATAGTTTGTAAACGCTATAACTTTTACCCAAACCAATAAATATACACTGAATGGGTTTTTTTTAATCAAAAACATGTTTGTCCACATTTTTCGCGCTGCATGTATACAGAAATTTTACTTTATTTGAAAAATGACAGCACAGAAAGTTAAAAAAATCATTTTTTTGCCAAAATTCATGTCTTTTTTGATGAATATAATAAAAAGTAAAAATCGCAGGAGCAATCAAATAGCACCAAAAGAAAGCTTTATTAGTGACAAGAAAAGGAGCCAAAATTCATTTAGGTGGTAGGTTGTATGAGCGAGCAATAAACCGTGAAAGCTGCAGTGGTCTGAATGGAAAAAAAAGTGGCCGGTCCTTAAGGGGGGTAAAGCCCACGGTCCTCAAGTGGTTAACATGGGTCTAGTCAAAAAGAATGTATTGCGGTCTTATTGGTCTATGCACCCAATACATCACATGCCCTTGTTCTCTGCTGCCATGTCCAGGTCACGATTTGAGAACATCCTGCGCTTCCTGCACTTCAAAGCTAATACAACCTGTCATCTAAGAGGCCACCCTGCTTATGTCCAGTTCCACACAATTCAGCCCCTCATAAACAGCCTATCATCAAAATTTGCAGATGCTTATACCCCTGAACAGTCATTTTGAGGCATTTGGTTTCCAGACTACTCCTCACGGTTTGGGACCCCTAAAATGCCAGGGCAGTATAGGAACCCCACAAGTGAACCCATTGTAGAAAGAAGACACCCCAAGGTATTCCGTTAGGAGTATGATGAGTTAATAGAAGATTTTTTTTTTTTTGTCACAAGTTAGTGGAAAATGACACTTTGTGAAAAAAAAACAATAAAAATCAATTTCCGCTAACTTGTGACAAAAAATAAAATCTTCTATGAACTCACCATACTCCTAACGAAATACCTTGGGGTGTCTTCTTTCTATAGTCTGAGGCCTGCAGACTATAAAAAAATCAAAAAGGAATCCAAAACAAAAAATTGCCAAGTTTGATGATGATTGCAACCCCGTCTGTGTAGATACCAGTTGACTTGCACAGTGTTGCTACATCTATACAGGGCACTGCTGTGTGCCTTCATTCTGGCCCATACCCAGTTCTTGGAAGAGTGGCGACCAGGCGCATACCTAACATGATGACCAATCTGAATACAAACTAACCTGGAGTCTCTTCTTCAGATGGGGATGCTATCTTTATTAGCAAGAATGATCTTCCTACACTTTTGACCCATTACGTGTATCTCAAAAGTGTAGGAACATCATTCTTGCTAATAAAGATAGCATCCCCATCTGAAGAAGAGACTCCAGGTTAGTTTGTATTCAGATTGGTCATCATGTTAGGTATGCGCCTGGTCGCCACTCTTACAAGAACTGGGTATGGGCCAGAATGAAGGCACACAGCAGTGCCCTGTATAGATGTAGCAACACTGTGCAAGTCAACCGGTTTCACAGGGCATGCCAGCTTTCTCAAGACCACTAAAATGGCCGCTACCACGCGGCTTTAACACAAACACCAGTGTCATCAAGAGAACCAGCCCCACTGAATTTCTATTGGTCAATAGCTTTACTTGTAGAAGATGTCTGTGCACAAGGCATTATTTTGTTAGAGTCCAGCGGGATACTAACATTGCGTCATATTAAATTATACAAACTGAAAGATATATATAATTATATAACGTTTCAAAAATCAAATAAATAGTGTCATGGTTGGTAATATATATCCAATTAAGAATGGTCTTAGGTTTACTTGGTTCAATCACTCATCCGTCAGTACATGACGAAAAATTGCCTTTAGACACTATGCCATCTTGTAGATATATTGTAAAATGCATGATCATTGTGAGACAATGTTAAAGGGACTCCGAGCAGTGCAGAAACTATCGAAAGATGCACATCATTTTAAAGCTCTCTTTTTCCTCTTTCCAATGATATATAAACCGCCACCCTACACCTTTTAGGTTTCGCTATTTTAGCGATTGAAATTGCCGCGGCCGCGATTTTGATCGCGAAAATAGAGAAAACTAAAAGGCATAGGGCAACGATTTAGGTGTCGTCAGAAAGAGGAGAAAGAGAGCTTTAAAATGATATCCATCAAGCCATAGTTATATTGTATTACACAGGGCGACTTTTTGTCAAAGTCAGCAGCTGCATTCAGCAGAATGGAGCTGCTGACACTGGGGAAAGTGTCGTCCTGTGTAATACAATATAACTATGGCTTGATGGATATCATTTTAAAGCTTTCGTTCTCCTCTTTCTGACGACACCTAAAGCGTTGCCCTATGCCTTTTAGTTTTCTCTATTTTCGTGATCGAAATCGCGGCCGCGGCAATTTCAATCGCGAAAATAGCGAAAACTAAAAGACGTAGGGTGGTGGTTTATATATCATTGGAAAGAGGAGAAAGAGAGCTTTAAAATGATGTGCATCTTTCCATAGTTTCTGCACTGCTCGGAGTCCCTATAAATCATATCATCTATTACGGTAATTATCAATGTTACAATTACCTATAATGGAATATTACCCAATATATGCATATTGGATGTGGAATCTGTATAAAATCCAAAAATATACACTATCACCCGTCCCTAATGGCTAGTCCACTTAATGCCTTCCAATTTATTTCAGCACACAGATCATCCAACCTTGTGGATGGAAGCAATGCACTGAAACCGCTGGAATTGGGCAGCATACAGACTAGGAGGGAACTTGTGAGTGACTCAAACACTTCACTACACAATATTTTAGGTACAGGGTTGCCACACCTCTGTGAAGGACAGAGGGCCTATTCTGACTATTATAAACCTGTGAATAAAAATTAATATATACTGAAAATTATTAAAAGTAACAATTATAAAGACAATAGCCCAGATAAAATAAAAGGGGAAAAAAAGAAAATGAATGCATAAAGGATTGAGGGAAGATGCCCTTTTGTGTGGAAGTCCAAGAAGGTCCTTTGTTTCAGAATAAAAGTCCATCAAAATGGCAGCCAGCCTGGGGTTCTCATGCTAGTTGCTTGCAATCCTTATATGATTGTAAAATGGAGAACTCTTTGCTGAAAGTACTTTGTTTCTTTTATACAGATCTGCTGTGAGAGTGGATCTCAGAGCCAGCTCCTAGGCTGGGGTTTGGTTGTTATTTTATTTTTGGCGGGAATCTTGTCCAAAATATGTAACATTTCCATATTTCAGAACATGTTCATGACACACAAATAATAATAACTCCACAATCCCCAACGAATATAGATCACATTGATAGCAGACATGCATATTGTAGGATATTGTGTTACTGAGAAGTGGAATAACAGGGCGGTCACTTGCCGCAGCCCCGTACAAGAGGGATAAAAATGACTGTCACATTACTAGCGATCAGACAATATAATGTTCATACCTATCATAAGTACGGTATCTCTTAAAAAGGCAAAAATTATACAATACAGTTATTTTAGATATAGCCACAGTGGAGCCTGGCTGTCTAGTCTTCTGCTGAGTTAGAAGGCCTCTATGACAGTAACAAGCCAAATGGTTGATGTTTACACTTAACTGTGAGTGGTCTGCTAAAGGAAGGTTCCTTTCAGCTATAAGTCACAGCTGGGGAAAAAAGCTGTTCCTCTGAACAGAGATGCCACATGGTTTCCTGAACAGAATCCGTTCTAGCTCACTGGAATAGCCTGACCCCAGGGGCCTTTGGCCCCTACACATGCAATCTGAATTGAATGGGAAACACAATCAGAAATCCGATTGATTGCATTTCTTCATGGTTCATCTGTGACACCTCCTCTTTGGAGAGTGGCTAGACACACGTCCACAAGACGTGTGGCGTTGCAGCTATCCAGGCAGACTGGTACCGTTTTGCCATTACAGAGTAATAACTCTTTGAAGCCTGCAGCTTGGTTCAACTGGACAGTCTTTCGTCTGTCATTATTGGATTGACTTTACATGGCCCTTTCTGGTCAGTTCGCTTGCGCCATTGCGTTTGGATGTGGTGTCTGTTTTATCTCACTGGAATAGCCTGACCCAAGGGCCTTTGGCCCCTACACATGCAATCTGAATTTAACATGAAACACAGTCAGAAATCCGATTGATTGCATTTCTTCACGGTTCGTCCATGATATATACCCTAACTAACTCAACAAATCTCACTCAAAAAAAGTGTGTATCTTTACATATTGTACATTCGATTCTTATACGCCACATCTATATAACCACACTAATATACAAATATAAATAATGCATCCCACAAAAAAATCCACTAAGATATATAACTGTTTATATGCAAATATATTTCTATATAACCCATACTACCCATCTATTTTATATATATTTATTTTCTTTTTCAAATTCTTTATTGAGAAAGAGGCATACATAAAAAGACTGGTATATTGTAAGGAAGCGGGGAAGAGCCGCCGCCATGAGCCAGCGGTCGGCGGCTCTTCCCGCATACAGTGGCCGCACACACGGGGAGGCAGCCGCCTCCTCCCAGCGTGAGGCGGCTGTCCCCGTGGAGAGGCAAGCGGAACGCGGAGAAGCCGCCGCGTTAGACGCGGCGGCTGGTGCACGCTTCCCCGCTGCGGAGATGCTGCAGAGCGGGGCTGGGACTGTATTCAGAGTGACGCGCGCACTCAAGGGAGATTTATGACAGGTTGAGGGGAGTCAGCTGACCAGGCTGGTCAGCTGACCCGGATTCTGCACCTCCATGGCCCATCACTGGGGGAGGTGCTGGGGGAACATTTGAGTATATATACTGCCGGCTGTTCACTTCTCTGGTGTCTGGCGTTGCGTTCACATACGTGGGAGCACCCAGATCCGTTAGTCAGATCCGTTAGTGTGCCGGGACCAGCTGGAGCTGTAATCCTACACTAAGCTAGATTCTGTTGATAGCTTAAAGTACTAGTTTGATTGTGATTATCTGTTATGACCTTTGCCTGCCTCGACTATCCTTCTGAACTCTGACCTTGTACCTCGTTATATCTGATACTCCGTTGCTGAACCCTGCCTGTACCTAGACTCCGCCTCTGCCTCCTGATTTTGTACCCCGATATTTCTGATACCTGTTGCCGAACCCTGCCTGTACCTAGACTCCGCCTCTGCCTACTGTATCTGTACTTTATCTGTCCGTGTGTTTACGACCTGGCTTGTCCGACCTTGAGAACCGACCTCACGATTGGAGGCGATTCCTCGTCCAGTTAGTGACACTTACGTCTGAGTGTCACTTTCGGACTTTCCTTCCCACAGTCAGCCTGACTCCTCCCGTCTTGGAGAGCCCAGGCCTGTGTAAGGAATCTGTGCAGTTCTCCTTGCTGCACTGAGGCTTGTCCTCTGTATTACTGTTGCACCAATCACATCACTCTACTCAGGTGACCAGAGGTTAGCTACTATATTGGATTATCGGTGATACTGCAGATCACATATAATCCGGTATATGTCTGCATTTCCTGTGATACTGCAGATCACCGGTAATCAGACCTCTCTGTGCTTCACCGAGCGTTACAGAACGCCAGAACACAAAACAGATGGAATCACGCGCTGATCCTCTGACTGTGCTTGCCACTTCGGTGGATAACATTCATCAAGCACTGGGCCAGCACAAAGCCTTAATCGATGCCTTATCAGGCTCTGTGAAAACCCTTCAGACGTCAGTGGATTCAGTACGTTCCCCTCCTAGTGATGACATACGCATGCCTGTGCCTGATAAGTTTTCCGGCCACAAGTCTGACTTCCGGAATTTCAGGAGTAGAGTGTTGTCGTATTTTGAATTGAGACCCCGATCCTCGGGGACTGAGACCCAACGGGTCATCTTTATTAAAACCTTGTTGACTGGGGACTCCCAGTCCTGGGCATATAACCTGCGTCCTACCGATACCGCTCTGACCTCGGTAGACGAGTTCTTTAAGGCCATGGCCATAATCTACGACGACCCTGACCTTGCTGCGACCTCAGAGCGGAAGCTCAAACTTTTGCGGCAAGGCAGAGGTTCGGTCGAGGATTATGCGGCGGAGTTCCGCAGGTGGTCAGTCACTTCTAGGTTTGACAACTTTGCCTTAATGGATTACTTCTTGTCTGGGTTGTCGGAGGAGGTCTCTGACTTAATGTTAACCGTGCCTGAGCCCAAGACGGTTGATGAGGCCATATCATCGGCCATTCGAGTGGATCGCAGGTTGCGCCACCAGAGGCAGGCTAGGGGCAGTCACCGTGTCAGGGTGACATCGTACGCGGCACCATCCGCTACACCCCTAGTGACACCGTCTCCGCCTATCACACCCTCCCCGGCCTTGCCGCCGCCCGAGCCAATGCAGATTGGGCGGTCAAGGCTGACCCAGGTGGAACGAAGGCGGCGAATGACAGAACAGCTGTGCCTGTATTGTGCAGCAGCAGGGCATAGAGTGCGAAACTGCCCTAACAAGTCGGGAAACGAGTTTGCCTAGGAGTAGTGGGGGGTGACACCCTGGGCACGCAAATTGCACCCCTTAAAGAGAAGAAATTACTTCTCCCTTGTACGGTTACATGGGAGAATAAATCTGTATCCACTGAAGCCTTTATTGACTCTGGCTCAGCGGCCAATTTTATGAACTTCGAATTTGCTCAGGAGTTGGGCCTCCCACTCACTCCTGTGAGACCCCCCATTCAGGTTACGGCAGTGGACGATTCCCCTCTGCAACGGAATCGTCCCCTGTCACAGACTCCGATGGTGAGACTTACCATAGGGGTTCTGCATGGGGAAGAATTACAATTTTTTGTGCTGCACATGTCAACCTCCACTATTATCTTAGGCATACCGTGGTTGCAAGTCCATTCACCACACATCGACTGGGCCACGGGTCAGTTAACCTCCTGGTCTCCCCATTGTTTTCATCAGTGTTTGGAGAAGCTAACATTGGGGCAAACCAGAATTCAGGTGGAGGGGGTACCAGACCAGTATGCTGAATATTCGGATGTTTTCTGCCCTAAAGCTGCCGATAAATTGCCTCCACATCGCCCTTTCGACTGTCCCATTGATCTCCGTTCTGGTTGTGTACCCCCCCCCGGGGTCGTTTGTACAATTTGTCGGGGCCCGAAAAATTGGCGATGCAGGAGTACATTAGGGAGAATCTGGCCAAAGGCTTTATTCGGCCGTCCCGGTCGCCTGCTGGGGCAGGCTTCTTCTTTGTAAAAAAGAAAGACGGAGGTCTGCGGCCTTGCATTGACTACCGCGGTCTCAATAAGATTACGGTAAAGAATCGCTATCCGCTACCCTTGATAGACGATCTTTTTACACAAATCACTGGCGCCCAGATCTTTTCTAAACTGGATTTGCGGGGTGCGTACAACCTGGTACGCATAAGAAAGGGCGATGAATGGAAGACGGCCTTTAATACACCAGACGGGCATTACGAGTACCTGGTAATGCCCTTCGGGTTATGTAATGCCCCGGCCGTCTTCCAGGAACTCAACGAGGTCTTCAGAGAGGTGTTGGGAAGATTTGTTCTAGTTTATCTAGACGATATCCTTATCTTCTCCAACAGTCTCTCTGAACATAGAACCCATGTGAGGTTCGTTTTGAACAGACTAAGGCAGAATCTATTTTATGCAAAATTAGAAAAATGTATCTTCGAGGTAACATCTGTCGCTTTCCTGGGATACATAATCTCTACTACAGGCCTGTCCATGGATCCGGCCAAGGTCTCCGCTGTGTTAGAATGGCCTCAGCCGGTAGGCTTGAAATCGCTTCAGCGGTTTCTTGGCTTTGCCAACTATTATAGGAGGTTCATAAAGGGGTACTCTTCGGTGGTGTCTCCACTTACCAGCCTCACTAAGAAGGGTGCAGATACTACTCACTGGTCTCCCGAGGCGTTACAGGCTTTTGCCACCCTGAAGGGCTTATTTTGTTCTGCACCCATCCTCAGACATGTGGATACGTCTTTTCCTTTTATTGTTGAGGTGGATGCCTCAGAGGTTGGGGTGGGGGCTGTGCTGTCTCAACGATCTGGCTTGCAGGGTAGAATGCACCCGTGTGCCTACTTCTCCTGTAGATTCTCCCCTGCGGAAAAAAACTACGATATTGGCAACAGAGAGCTCTTAGCCATTAAGTTAGCCTTCGAGGAATGGCGACACTGGTTAGAGGGAGCGGAGCATACGGTCACGGTTTACACTGACCATAAAAATCTAGAATACATCGAGGGAGCTAAGAGGTTGAGCCCTCGCCAGGCTCGTTGGTCATTATTTTTTTCTCGATTCTCTTTCATTATTACGTATACACCGGGTAGCAAGAACACTAAGGCGGATGCCTTGTCCAGGTGCTTTGAGTCAGAGACAGCACAGTCCTCCATTCCAGAGACTATTATTCCCCAGAGGTTGGTACTGGCCGCAACAGAGACTTGGGAGGATTGGAAGGGAACTTTAATTCCCTTCCAACAAGACATTCCAGAAGGAAAGCCCGCAGGGGTGCTGTTCATTCCGCTACCATTCCGTCTCCAGGTTCTAGAGATGTTCCATACGCATAAAAATGCTGGGCATCCTGGAGCATCTAGAACTCAGGATCTGGTAGCTAGATGTGCTTGGTGGCCTTCCTTGGCAGCTGATTGCAAGGAATTCGTGAGGGAATGTGCGGTTTGTGCCAAGAGTAAACCCTCCCGGCTGGCACCTGTGGGTACCTTGCAGCCTTTACCCACCCCGAGTGAGCCATGGACCCATTTGTCCATGGATTTTGTACAAATTAGCTGCGCTCATAAAAAGTCCCAACAGATATTTCTTGTGTGCAGCTAGTATTCAGGTTTTGCTCTCCGCTTCCACTCAGGAATGGTAGCCGTGCCCGCCTCGGCAAGAAACCACCACCACACCCCACGCAGTGGCCACTCACCGCTATGTTATGACCCTCAGTCAAGTGGGTCTTCAGCGCCTATGGGGTCATCTGGCCGCCCCCTGCCTTTCACCGGAAACCTTCTCCCGAATTCCAAAACTGCTGTCTGTTGGTCTTTTAATCACCTCAAAAGAGACATACCAGAGCTCCCATAGCGTAAAATTGTAAAAAACTTTTAATTATAAAAAAAGATTGCACACTCACAAGCTAGGCTGAGGTTGTTCACATAGAGTTTTTTTGGGCTCCACCCCAAACGTTGGCCGCCGGGTTGGCTTGTTGCGCTGTGTTGCCTCCCACCGCTTGCCACGTCCGTCCCCACGCCCGCTAGTTTGTTGGCCGCGTGCGCTTGACCGGTTTCGTCGCTAAATGCGACTCCTCAGAAGCATGCGCGGCCCTATATTAAAAAATATTTTATACCCTATGCGGAAGATCATCCCTCCTCCCTAACCCGGAAGTGACTTTACCCTTTATCCAATGCCTGTGCCATCCCAGGGCGGAAATGACCTCTCCGTTCCCCCGGCAACCACCAGACAATCATCAGAGCCGAGTCCACCCCTACCCGACGTCAGAGCGGCCTGCCCACAGCCATCTCAGCTCCGCCCCTTGAAGACAGCGCGTGTACGGCGCTCGGTCTCCATGGAAACTTAGAGCATCGCGTCCCGAGCAATCCCCGCCTTCTCCTCCTACGTCCATACTAATCACCCCACAACAGTTCCGCTCCGCCTCCAGCAACCAATCCGCTCAGCGCATTTGGTTGCCCTGGAAACTGGAGCAAACCTGTACGTGGACCTTTTTTTTTTTTTTTTTTTTTTTGGGCATATTTGCTATGGGCTATTTGAAGTTAACTCAATTTGCAGAAAACATTGCGCATTTTATAAGCAGCCTCCCCGGATGCCAACCTGGGTACAGCTCTCACATTACCAACTACTACATTGTTACTAGGCACACATATATCATATCTTTACAATGTCATCCTTTTTTCACAATACCATTGTTATTCCCTTATCAAAGTGACAACCAGGTCCAAATTTAAACTCGTGAATTAACGAAGCCAAAATTGGCTATATATAACACACCCGCTCAAACCCCCCCACTCCCCCCACCCCTCCCTATAACTTTTAAAGTAACACACCCCAATGAACACCACTACTAAAATGCCTTAAACCATCTGGACCTACTTGTCTCTTATCTTTAACCTTAATCATTAGTCAAAAAACACACGAGATCTATGTCTGCATTAAGTCCCCTTGGTTTCAATGTATTCAATAGATATATCCATTTAGTTTCTCTTTGTGATACTTCCTTGACCATATCCCCTCCCCTCCATGGTCTGCTCACCTTCTCCACTCCACAAAATGTAAGCAACGAGGGGTTACTATTATGTACCTCTTTAAAGTGGGCTGACAGCGTATGGCTCATCAGTCCCTTCTTTATATTTCTAAGGTGTTCTCCTATCCTTTCTTTCAGGGGTCTAGTAGTTCTTCCTACATATTGCAACCCACAGGGGCACCACGCCACATAGACCACATGTTTATCGTTGCAAGTAATGAAGTCCCTAATTTTGATATCTTTACCATTAGACAACAACAACAACAACAAATAACATTTGTAAAGCGCTTTTCTCCCGTGGGACTCAAAGCGCATAAGCATGGCTCAGACCATCGTGGTACAGAGGAAGAAATTTTATAAATCTGGAAATGCCAGGCTAAACAGGTGGCTTTTCAGTCTGGATTTGAATAGCTCCAGGGATGGTGCTGTCTTTACTGGGTGTGGTAGGGAGTTCCAGAGAGTAGGGGCAGCATGGCAGAAGGCTCTATCTCCAGATTTTTTTAGGTGCACTCTGGGAGTGACCAAGTTAGAGTGACCCCTAATCTGTGTAACCCTCCCAGACCTTGCCTCCCGGCATCCCTTGCAATCCCTGCAGGGGTGGAAGCCCGGGCGTTGCCACCCTTGGAACCTAGAAGGTTCCCTCTTTGGTTCCACACAACTGGGGGCCAGAATATTCCTCAGGTTTGGAGCCTTCCTATATATAAATCGGGGCCTAGATGGTAGGATTTTACTCAGTTCTGGATCCGATAACAATAGCTCCCAATGCTTATGTACAATATACTCCACTTCTTTATATTGACTATTGAATTCCGTTATGAATGCATGGTTATATACTTGATTATCTCCTTCCCTTTTCCTTTCCCTTTTTAACAATTCCCTTCTATCTATCCTTCCAACCCTCTCAATTTCTTGGTCCAAGAATCCTCCTTCATATCCTTTTTCTATAAACCTATCCCTAAGTATTCTCGATTGGGTTTCAAAATCCTCCATATTGCTACAGTTTCTTCTCATCCTTGTGAATTGTCCCCTAGGTACATTATTGATCCACCTGGGATGGTGCCCACTGTGAGTCGCAATATATCCATTTCTATCTGTTAGCTTGAAATGTGTTTTCACCCTTATAGTTTGTTCCACCACCATCATTTGAAGATCCAAGTAATTTATTTGTTGCTTATCGTGCTCAAATGTTAGCCTAATGTTTAGTGAATTTACATTAAGGTGTTCCATAAGGTGTGCCAGTATCCCCTCCTCCCATCTACCCTCCACAAGGAATTCTATCTGTCGAGGCAGTCAAATACTATATGGAGAAAGAGGGAGAACTACATCCTGAACAGATAGAATTCCTTGTGGAGGTGTTGGAATTTGCACTAAATAAGAATTATTTTTGGCACGGGGATAAATTTTATAGACAGCACAGAGGATGCGCTATGGGGGCGGGATTCGCACCTAGTCTAGCGAACCCCTACATGGGTAGATGGGAGGAGGGGATACTGGCACAAGCACCTAAAGGGGTGATAACCTGGAAAAGGTATATCGATGATTTGATAATTTTGTGGGGGGGCACTGAAGGGGAACTGAGGAGTTTTATGGAACACCTTAATGTAAATTCACTAAACATTAGGCTAACATTTGAGCACGATAAGCAACAAATAAATTACTTGGATCTTCAAATGATGGTGGTGGAACAAACTATAAGGGTGAAAACACATTTCAAGCTAACAGATAGAAATGGATATATTGCGACTCACAGTGGGCACCATCCCAGGTGGATCAATAATGTACCTAGGGGACAATTCACAAGGATGAGAAGAAACTGTAGCAATATGGAGGATTTTGAAACCCAATCGAGAATACTTAGGGATAGGTTTATAGAAAAAGGATATGAAGGAGGATTCTTGGACCAAGAAATTGAGAGGGTTGGAAGGATAGATAGAAGGGAATTGTTAAAAAGGGAAAGGAAAAGGGAAGGAGATAATCAAGTATATAACCATGCATTCATAACGGAATTCAATAGTCAATATAAAGAAGTGGAGTATATTGTACATAAGCATTGGGAGCTATTGTTATCGGATCCAGAACTGAGTAAAATCCTACCATCTAGGCCCCGATTTATATATAGGAAGGCTCCAAACCTGAGGAATATTCTGGCCCCCAGTTGTGTGGAACCAAAGAGGGAACCTTCTAGGTTCCAAGGGTGGCAACGCCCGGGCTTCCACCCCTGCAGGGATTGCAAGGGATGCCGGGAGGCAAGGTCTGGGAGGGTTACACAGATTAGGGGTCACTCTAACTTGGTCACTCCCAGAGTGCACCTAAAAAAATCTGGAGATAGAGCCTTCTGCCATGCTGCCCCTACTCTCTGGAACTCCCTACCACACCCAGTAAAGACAGCACCATCCCTGGAGCTATTCAAATCCAGACTGAAAAGCCACCTGTTTAGCCTGGCATTTCCAGATTTATAAAATTTCTTCCTCTGTACCACGATGGTCTGAGCCATGCTTATGCGCTTTGAGTCCCACGGGAGAAAAGCGCTTTACAAATGTTATTTGTTGTTGTTGTTGTTGTCTAATGGTAAAGATATCAAAATTAGGGACTTCATTACTTGCAACGATAAACATGTGGTCTATGTGGCGTGGTGCCCCTGTGGGTTGCAATATGTAGGAAGAACTACTAGACCCCTGAAAGAAAGGATAGGAGAACACCTTAGAAATATAAAGAAGGGACTGATGAGCCATACGCTGTCAGCCCACTTTAAAGAGGTACATAATAGTAACCCCTCGTTGCTTACATTTTGTGGAGTGGAGAAGGTGAGCAGACCATGGAGGGGAGGGGATATGGTCAAGGAAGTATCACAAAG
The DNA here is from genome assembly GCF_040937935.1 of Hyperolius riggenbachi. Taxonomy (NCBI): domain Eukaryota; kingdom Metazoa; phylum Chordata; class Amphibia; order Anura; family Hyperoliidae; genus Hyperolius; species Hyperolius riggenbachi. The sequence goes on along the minus strand of NC_090652.1, from coordinate 173,473,058 downwards.
AGAAACTAAATGGATATATCTATTGAATACATTGAAACCAAGGGGACTTAATGCAGACATAGATCTCGTGTGTTTTTTGACTAATGATTAAGGTTAAAGATAAGAGACAAGTAGGTCCAGATGGTTTAAGGCATTTTAGTAGTGGTGTTCATTGGGGTGTGTTACTTTAAAAGTTATAGGGAGGGGTGGGGGGAGTGGGGGGGTTTGAGCGGGTGTGTTATATATAGCCAATTTTGGCTTCGTTAATTCACGAGTTTAAATTTGGACCTGGTTGTCACTTTGATAAGGGAATAACAATGGTATTGTGAAAAAAGGATGACATTGTAAAGATATGATATATGTGTGCCTAGTAACAATGTAGTAGTTGGTAATGTGAGAGCTGTACCCAGGTTGGCATCCGGGGAGGCTGCTTATAAAATGCGCAATGTTTTCTGCAAATTGAGTTAACTTCAAATAGCCCATAGCAAATATGCCAAAAAAAAAAAAAAAAAAAAAAAAAAAAAGGTCCACGTACAGGTTTGCTCCAGTTTCCAGGGTAACCAAATGCGCTGAGCGGATTGGTTGCTGGAGGCGGAGCGGAACTGTTGTGGGGTGATTAGTATGGACGTAGGAGGAGAAGGCGGGGATTGCTCGGGACGCGATGCTCTAAGTTTCCATGGAGACCGAGCGCCGTACACGCGCTGTCTTCAAGGGGCGGAGCTGAGATGGCTGTGGGCAGGCCGCTCTGACGTCGGGTAGGGGTGGACTCGGCTCTGTTGATTGTCTGGTGGTTGCCGGGGGAACGGAGAGGTCATTTCCGCCCTGGGATGGCACAGGCATTGGATAAAGGGTAAAGTCACTTCCGGGTTAGGGAGGAGGGATGATCTTCCGCATAGGGTATAAAATATTTTTTAATATAGGGCCGCGCATGCTTCTGAGGAGTCGCATTTAGCGACGAAACCGGTCAAGCGCACGCGGCCAACAAACTAGCGGGCGTGGGGACGGACGTGGCAAGCGGTGGGAGGCAACACAGCGCAACAAGCCAACCCGGCGGCCAACGTTTGGGGTGGAGCCCAAAAAAACTCTATGTGAACAACCTCAGCCTAGCTTGTGAGTGTGCAATCTTTTTTTATAATTAAAAGTTTTTTACAATTTTACGCTATGGGAGCTCTGGTATGTCTCTTTTGAGGTGATTAAAAGACCAACAGACAGCAGTTTTGGAATTCGGGAGAAGGTTTCCGGTGAAAGGCAGGGGGCGGCCAGATGACCCCATAGGCGCTGAAGACCCACTTGACTGAGGGTCATAACATAGCGGTGAGTGGCCACTGCGTGGGGTGTGGTGGTGGTTTCTTGCCGAGGCGGGCACGGCTACCATTCCTGAGTGGAAGCGGAGAGCAAAACCTGAATACTAGCTGCATACAAGAAATATCTGTTGGGACTTTTTATGAGCGCAGCTAATTTGTACAATATTGGACTTTTAGGAATTTCATAGCAGCGCACCACCGATTGTTTTACCACCCTGTAAATTTATATCAGCGCAGTGTTTTGAGATTTTATATTTGTCCATGGATTTTGTAGGTGAACTTCCCAAGTCAGAAGGCATGTCGGTCATTTGGGTGGTAGTCGACCGCTTCAGTAAAATGGCCCATTTCGTGCCCTTGAAAGGACTCCCCTCGGCCCAGGAATTGGCTGACCTGTTTATCACACATGTGTTCCGGCTGCATGGTATTCCGGAAAACATAGTGTCGGATCGGGGAGTCCAGTTCATTTCTAAATTCTGGAGGGCATTCTGCCAACAGATGGGCATGAAGCTGTCATTTTCATCGGGCTACCACCCACAGACCAATGGGCAAACGGAGAGAATCAATCAGTCTTTGGAGCAATTCTTGAGGTGCTATGTTGCGGAGACACAGAACGACTGGGTCAAATTTCTGCCTTTCGCGGAGTTCGCACAAAACAATTTAAAAAGCTCCTCCACCGGATTCTCTCCGTTCCAGGTGGTGTCTGGAAGATTGCCCAAGTTCTCACCATTGCCTGTGGTCTCCTCTCCGTTTCCAGCTTTGGAAGCCTGGCAGAGATCTTTCAAAGATATTTGGCGCACAGTGGGAGATAATTTACGAAAAGCTTTTGTTAATCAAAAGGGTCAAGCTGATAAGAGACGTTCAGTAGAGTGGCACTTCAAACCTGGAGACTTGGTTTGGGTGTCTACACGTCATTTGGCTCTGAAACAACCCTCTGACAAACTTGGTCCCACGTTCGTGGGCCCATTCCCTGTGACTAGAAAGATCAACGATGTCACATATACCGTTGATCTTCCCACCAGCATGCGGGGAGTGAGGTCTTTCCATGTATCACTTCTCAAACCCGCAGTCCAGCTGGGTCCCACTCCTCCTCCTCCTGTCTTAGTCAATGCCCAACCCGAGTATGAGATCGAGAAAATCATAGATTCACGTACTGTACAGAACTCAGTGCAGTATCTCGTACATTGGAAGGGGTACGGCATTGAGGAGAGGCAATGGGTACCGGGGAACCGCATGCATGCGGATGAGTTAGTGAGGGAATTTCATTCGGTACATCCAGAAAAGCCTGGAGGGAGTTGTCCGGAGTCCACTCCTCGGGGGGGGGGGGGGGTACTGTAAGGAAGCGGGGAAGAGCCGCCGCCATGAGCCAGCGGTCGGCGGCTCTTCCCGCATACAGTGGCCGCACACACGGGGAGGCAGCCGCCTCCTCCCAGCGTGAGGCGGCTGTCCCCGTGGAGAGGCAAGCGGAACGCGGAGAAGCCGCCGCGTTAGACGCGGCGGCTGGTGCACGCTTCCCCGCTGCGGAGATGCCGCAGAGCGGGGCTGGGACTCGTAGTCCCTCAGTATTCAGAGTGACGCGCGCGCGCGCACTCAAGGGAGATTTATGACAGGTTGAGGGGAGTCAGCTGACCCGGATTCTGCACCTCATTGGCCCATCACTGGGGGAGGTGCTGGGGGAACATTTGAGTATATATACTGCCGGCTGTTCACTTCTCTGGTGTCTGGCGTTGCGTTCACATACGTGGGAGCACCCAGATCCGTTAGTCAGATCCGTTAGTGTGCCGGGACCAGCTGGAGCTGTAATCCTACACTAAGCTAGATTCTGTTGATAGCTTAAAGTACTAGTTTGATTGTGATTATCTGTTATGACCTTTGCCTGCCTCGACTATCCTTCTGAACTCTGACCTTGTACCTCGTTATATCTGATACTCCGTTGCTGAACCCTGCCTGTACCTAGACTCCGCCTCTGCCTCCTGATTTTGTACCCCGATATTTCTGATACCTGTTGCCGAACCCTGCCTGTACCTAGACTCCGCCTCTGCCTACTGTATCTGTACTTTATCTGTCCGTGTGTTTACGACCTGGCTTGTCCGACCTTGAGAACCGACCTCACGATTGGAGGCGATTCCTCGTCCAGTTAGTGACACTTACGTCTGAGTGTCACTTTCGGACTTTCCTTCCCACAGTCAGCCTGACTCCTCCCGTCTTGGAGAGCCCAGGCCTGTGGAAGGAATCTGTGCAGTTCTCCTTGCTGCACTGAGGCTTGTCCTCTGTATTACTGTTGCACCAATCACATCACTCTACTCAGGTGACCAGAGGTTAGCTACTATATTGGATTATCGGTGATACTGCAGATCACATATAATCCGGTATACGTCTGCATTTCCTGTGATACTGCAGATCACCGGTAATCAGACCTCTCTGTGCTTCACCGAGCGTTACATATATTACAATAAATTATAGTAATATGGGTTCCTAAAGAGTCATACCAGAAGCAGTAGAGTCGCCTTATCTTGTACAAAGAAGCCATATGCTAATAGTAATAAAAGAAGAACAACACAGGTGTTGGTGTTGGGATAAGTTGCATGGATACCTCTGTCAAATCCCCCCCCCCCCCTCTTCTCCAAAGAACATCATAAGGGGGCGAGAGGGATGAGCTTCTACTGCTAACATAGAAGGATCTATAACAAAACATGAACTGGTCCAGGTAAGGTTATCGTCAGTGAGGTTAAAACCACGTCAATATCCTCGGTAAACGATCCAACGAATACAGTATCCTCTTATCTTGCGATCTTCAATTAAGTTGATTGAAGATCTCCGACGCCTCCCACATAGCAGAGAATGCGTCCTTTCGGACGCATAGCTGCCGGCTCCTGCTGTCTCTCCCCACGGGTGCATCGGGTGCCAGGCTAGGTGAGGGTGACAGGTGAAGGCAGGTGGGGAGAGACAGCAGGAGCCGGCAGCTATACGTCCTGCTCAGGATGCATTCTAAGCTATACTAACGGTTCATGAATCATCCAGTTCTTTTTAATGAATCGGTTCTTTTTTTAATCAATCGACTCTTTTTACTTTGAAACTTTAGAATTGAATTTCTCAAAAAGTATAAGGTCTTTTTGAAACAAATTTTATTCCTCTTGTTTCCACTATTCCACTTAACCATCACAGCAATTTTGGTGTTTCTAGCTTTTAAAGGGGCTTAGCTATTAACCACTTAATCGGCAGGGGTTTATTTTCCCACGGTCAGAAAGAGAATTTACATTGAAACTTTAAAATCGATTTTCTCAAAAACTATAAGGTTTTTTTGAAAAAAAAAATTTCCTCTTGTTCCCACGGCTCTACTTAACATTCCCAGCAATTATGGTGTTTCTAGCTTTTAAAGGGGCTTTGCTATTAACCGCTAAAGTTGGTGGGCGTTTTATTTTCCCACGGTCAGAAGGAGATATTTAAAATCAATGTTCTCAAAAACTATAAGGTCTTTTTGAAAAAAAATTTCCCCTCTTGCAGTCACTGAAAAAACTCAGGTGTTAGACACCTTGAAACATCTTTTCCACCACTTTTGTGGCCAGCATAAATGTTTCTAGTTTTCAAAGTTGTTCGCATCCCCATTGAAGTCCATTGCGGTTTGCAAAAGTTCGAGCGAACCGAACCTTTTGCGGAAGTTCGCGAACCTAAATTCAGAGGTTCGGGCCATCTCTAGTCGTTAGCCAAAAGTGACACCTGTGCTGGCCAGGAGGATAGTGAGAGAGTTGAAAAAAAAATCCAAGGATCACCACCAAGGCCATCCTGGTGAATCTCGGCTCTGCTGGTGGTCATGTCTCAAGGCAGACAATCCAACAGACACTGCACACTACTGTGTTGGAAGCAGATGCAGACCAAGGAGGTGGCCACACACAAAAGCTTGCTTGGCCTTTGCAAATGCTCATCTGGACAAAGAAGAAGACTTCTGGTCTTCTGTGTTATGGTCAGATGCACCAGCAGACGTGGGGACAGATGTGGACGCGCAGTGGAAGGCAAGAGGGACAGCGCAGCTAAGCCGACCCGGCGGTCAACGTCTGGGGTAGATCCCGTACAACTCTGTGCCAACAAACCATGGACATGCTTGTGAGTGTGCAATTCTTTTATAATTAACCACTTCAGGACTCTGCGTACGCTTAAGTACGCCCCTGAATCCTGAAGTGGATTCCATGGAAACGGCCGCTCGTTCGAGCGGCCGTTCCATGTCAGTTCATGGAGGGTGTCTCCGTGAACACCCTGCGAGCCGCCGATCGCGGCTCGCAGGGTAAATGTAAACACACGGGGAAGATCTTCCCCGCTGTTTACATGTATACGGCGCTGCTGCGCAGCAGCGCCGTAGCGGAGATCGGCGATCCCCGGCCTCTGATTGGCCGGGGATCGCCGGCACCTGATAGGCTGAAGCCTGTCCTATCCGGCGCAGGACGGAATGCCGTCCTGCGCCGCTCACAGCGGGAGGGAGAGGGAGGGAAGGGGAAGGAGGCCAGGAAGCGCTGCGGAGGGGGGCTTTGAAGAGCCCCCCGCAAGCGCAAACAGCCGGCGGCGATCAGACCCCCCCAGCAGGACAGCCCCCTAGTGGGGAAAAAAGGGGGGTAGTCTGATCGCCCTGGCTGCTATCTGATCGGTGCTGCGGGCTGGAGAGTCCACGCAGCACCGATCAGGCAAACCACCCCCTGGCACAGAAGTGGTTAAAGTGTTTTTACGCTATGGGAGCTTTGGTTATGTATTTGTGAGGTGATATGGTTCTGCAGTGACTTGAAAACAGTGGATGAGACATCCTTGTATGGCAGGGGCGGCCAGATGACCCCATAGGCACTGAAGACTCATCTAACAAAGGGTCATAATATAACGGTGAGTGCCCACTGCTTGGGGTGTGGTGGTGGTGACTTGCTGAAGTGGATCTTGCTGAGCCTCATAGCTAGAGGAATACTGTTTGTACAGCTTGTATGTCATTTGCCTACAGAGAGGAAAGTGGGAGGGACTGTAGAACCCTTAGTGCGCAGCTGTTTTTTGCATAGCCGTTGGGGGGTGGGGGGGAAGAGAAGCCTGGGTCCTGCTGTGCATCGCTGATTGCGCGCAGGACCCAGAACAAGCACAAGAGCGGCAGTATTTTGCCAGCTCGACCTGAGCTCGCGCTTACCGCTTCCAGCTCCTGATGGAGCCTGAGCTCAGGTCGGGAATACCGCCAGGGGGGGTTAATGACTAGAAACAAAAAGTGGATTTGGGGAGCACTAGGGCGGTATAATTCAAATGGCTTTATTAAAGACTCAGTAGCAAAAAAGGTCATGCATACATACCATATAAAATCTCCCCATTAAAAAATGACAGAAGCACCTATTAAATGGCCATATTAGTCCTATTGGAGTGCACTCCTATTGTTAAGAACTAATTTGTGTACACATTTATCTTCGGGCCCATATATAAGGTCAGCTTCAGTTGCAACAACCTGGAATCCAGTATACAGTAATCACCTCTGTCACCCCGTTTGCAAAGTATAGCAAGCCTCTATGCCATATGCATATACGCATCCATTACAGACCCACTTGGGTCTAATCTCAATCCTGTTACTGGCTTTCTCAAGTATAACTCACGTAACCTCAGGTGGACCTTCTGCTGGAAAACATCATGGTGGGGTGCCCTGGAATCGGGTTTCTCGGCCACCGCTAGCGATTGTATCCCTCGGACCCCTTTCGGTTATCGGCTGTAAGTTGATTCTTTTCAAATTCCGTATCTATGTATGGCCGGCTGGGAGGAGAGGAAGGATGCGGAGGCACGGGGGACGCTACGGAGGTAGCTTCCTGGATCGGCGTCACACAGCACGTGACGCGTTTCGTCACTCTGGACTTCCTCAGACGTACTGCGCATGTGTGGAGCTTTCTTTTATAGCCACGCTGGGACGCATAAAGATACGCTTATACGCATGTCCTTACTGGAGTGACATCTTGTGGATAAATTTGGAACTGTAGTTCAAGGGACAAAAAAGTTCATTATAAACTATAGAAATGATTTTCTATTTATGGCAGGGGCAGCCAGATGACCCCATAGGCACTGAAGACTCATCTAACAAAGGGTCATAATATAACGGTGAGTGCCCACTGCTTGGGGTGTGGTGGTGGTGACGTGCTGAAGTGGATCTTGCTGAGCCTCATAGCTAAAGGAATACTGTTTGTACAGCTTGTATGTCATTTGCCTACAGAGAGGAAAGTGGGAGGGACTGTAGAACCCTTAGTGCACAGCTGTTTTTTGCATAGTCGTTGGGGGGTGGGGGGGAAGAGAAGACTGGGTCCTGCTGTGCATCGCTGATTGCGCGCAGGACCCAGAACAAGCACAAGAGCGGCAGTATTTTGCCAGCTCGACCTGAGCTCGTGCTTACCGCTTCCAGCTCCTGATGGAGCCTGAGCTCAGGTCGGGAATACCGCCAGGGGGGGGATTTCTTTGCAAGCTTTCAAAACTTTAAGTTTCTTCTTCAGGCATGTTTCAGAACTGGATCAGAACCATACTGTAATGATCCGCCCAGCTGGCTGCACAGGCAGACAGCTGTTTGACCATTCCTTATGTCTGAGGGATGCAGGTCTCTGGAAAAGAGACCTGGCTTCATCTTGCAACTTGCAGAGTTGCTTTGCTGAGGGATTTGCATACATGCAAATTGCCCAGCTGTCTTCTTTGAGGGCTGGCAGTGTAAAAGCCTTCTTCTCCCACAATCCTTTGCTGGTCATAATGGCTTGTTAACACACTCCTTGAGTGTCAGCCTTTCCTGTTGGATTGTTAAAGTTATCTTAGAGTATTCTGGGGGCTGTATTACACACCCCTCTAGTTCAGTCAGGTTGTATTTGTTGTATTGCCTGTTCTGTCTGTCTGGGGGTGCTAACCAGAGCAGCGGTTGCTACTGGTAGCTCCTTCTGTTCATCTGCTTGGATCGCACTTGCCTCTAGCGGTAGCGGCTGTGAATCCTTCTGATCTGTATTCATGGAGGGTAAGCTGGAGCAGCAGTTGCTACTGCCTACCTCATCTTGCTGTACTTGGATCGCACCCGCTCTGGCGGAAAGAGCAGTGGATCCTGCTAACTCTGTTTCTATACTTGGATCACACTCGCTCTGGCGGAAAGAGCAGTGGATCCTGCTAAGCTCTGTTGCTTTACTTGGATCGCACTCGCTCTGGCTGAAAGAGCAGTGGACCCTGCTAACTTTGTTTCTATACTTGGTTCACACTCGTTCTGGCGGAAAGAGCAGTGGATCCTGCTAAGGCTCTGTTGCTTTACATGGATCGCACTCGCTCTGGCGGAAAGAGCAGTGGATCCTGCTAACTCTGTTTCCCTACTTGGTTCACACTTGCTCTGGCGGAAGAGCAGTGGATCTTTCCTGTCCTATCCCTGATCCCAGATCGCACTCGCTCTGGCGGAAGAGCGGTGGATCGTATCTCTCATATTCTTGTTGTCCGTCTGTCTGTCTTGTCTGATACGAACGCTTGCGGTAGGCTCGGTGAGGTAACCGTTTAGCAAGCGCTCGCGTTCTCTGTTTCGTGTTTGTGTCGGTGGCTAGTTAGGGTGGAGTGCTTGTCTCTGTTGCGCTTAACGTGCGGGGACCGCACTGTTAACGCGTTCGCTGTTGCGAATGAGTGCGGTGTTCACGTTTAGTTAGCGTTTGTGATTTTCCTTATCATTCTCATTGTATTATTTACTGTGACTTTGCTTTGCTCCTGGGCTTACCTCTGCTTAGTCTTGTGTCACCTCTGGCAATCGCCTCTCTCGCGATTGCGTTCCTACTCTGTTTCTGCTGTTGTGTGTGCACCGTCGCGGGTTGGCGACTAGATTGGTGCACACACATACATTCTGTCCCTGTGCTCATTCTCATTCGCAATCGCATCTCTTGCGATTGCGTTCTCACTTGATTTCCTTTGTTGTGTGTTCATCGTCGCAGGTTGGCGACAAGATTGGTGAACATACATACATCCCTTTTCTGTGCTTATTCGGTTTTGTGTCGCTATTAGCAATCGCTATCTCTTGCGATTGCTTTCCCACCTGATCTTCACGGTTGTGTGTTCATCGTCGCGGTTTGGCGACTAGATTGGTGAACACACATTCAACCTGTTGCTGTGCTCTCTCTCTTCAAGGGCTATCTTGCCCTGCTCGGTTGCAATTCGGACAATTCCCATCTGGCATCTGTGGCAGTACAGAGGCTTGCTCCTCTGCACTCCACAGCTCCACCTGCCGGTGGGAATTTCCCTCTACTGGTGCTTTGCACCAAAGCTGGGTTCTCTCCTTTCATACGCTTGTGGAGGATTTCCGCCGTGTCAGCGCACGCCTTGTGCGCTTATCACGGAGATAATTCCACAATCGTTACACATACAAAGTATTGTCACACACAGAGGCTTTATATATGATTTTGTAGGATATACCTGTAACGATTGGTGTCAGCAACACAGATTTTCTGATTATTGGTGATCTGCAGTATCACCAATAATACAGATGCTATACCTGATTATATGGTGATCTGCAGAATCACCAATAATACTAGTATAGCTCGACACAGGACACCCAATGTGGTATAGTGTTTTGTGCAACAGTAAATGGAGAAGTTATCTCTTGAGGAGCGGGAGATACAGACTGTACTGCAACCAGTGGACACCCGAGGGGCAGGGACCACTGATTGGAGTATGGTGGTGAAGATTGGACTGCAGCCAGAGATTCCTGAATGAACAAGGAATCAGGCTATACTGCAGCCAAGGATTCCCTGAAGGCTAGGAATCAGACTGTACTGCAGCCAGTGGACCTAAGAGGCAGAGATCCACTGGCTATGCTGCCTGATGGCCTCCAGAGGAGCTGGTGACCATAGGATAGTAATAGCAGCAAGTAAACACCTGAAGAGCAGATGTCACAAAAGTACAGTAAGGCTGCTCACCCAAGAGCTAGTTGACAGCCAGAAAGGTCAGACAAGCCAGGTCGGCAACACACGGACAGACAAGGTACAGAAGCGGAAGACTGATTCGGTATCCAGGTACAGGCAGGGTTGGCAACAGATAATCAGATGGGCAGAAGTACCGAATCAGATTGCAGGAGAGTAGTCAAGAAAGCCAGAGGTCATAACAGGTAACAAATGATATGTCACTGTCCTAGACTAAGGTGTGAGGTCCTTGGTCTCAACACCCCGGAACTAGTCTAACACATAAACAGTAGTAAGCAATAGTAATTCAAACTATCAAAAGAATCTGACTCAGTGTGAATTCCCAGCTCTGGCTGGTTCTAACATACTGTGGGATCTGACTCTGGTCTGAGCGCTAACACGTAACTGTTCGCAACAGCAGACAACTTGCAACTGACAGGCAAGTCTTATATATATAGAAAGTGCTCCACAGCGCCGCCCCAGTCACTCAGCCAATCCAGAGCATAGCTGGAGTCAGCTGATCGGCCTGATCAGCTGACTCCCCTTCTAGCAGCATAAAGGTCCTGACGCCTGGCGCGCGCGGGCGTAGCTCTCCATCTGTGTGAACTAGAATGACCAGGCAAAGCAACACCATGCTGCTGCACGGCATGGGCCGCTGCCTGAGACGCGGAGATAGCCGCTATGCCGCTTGCCCATGCGGCGGTATCTCCGCTATCCATTACAATACCGCAGTCTGACCTCATGTTAAGCTAGGTACACACCATACAATTTTGTGTTAGATAGATGGTTCGATAGATAATTTCCGACATGTCCGATCTTATTTTCTATAGTTTTTCTGATCGATTTCTCATAGAAGTGAGTGGAAATAGATAAGAAAAGATAGCAGAATCAAATTGGAAATCAATCGGACGGAAAATCAAATGAAAAACTGTATCGTGTATACCCAGCATTACAGTGTTCCTTATTTTTTGAAGTGTCAGAACTTTAGATCTATTCACTCTTTACAATACAAGCACACACTAATCAAATTAGCTAATTGTCAGCAACTAACCACAGGTATACACAAACTCTAATCAAATTAGCTGCCAGGGAACAACAGGTGATAACAGTTGATACAAGAAGGAATAAAAGATTGGGAAGTCTGCCAGCAGGGCCCGTGATGTAATGATTGGGTGCCTATTTACAGTGGCAGCATCAAACAACCATATGTATTGGTAGGCTTGAGGACTGCAGGAGATGGGTATTTGTGAAAGTTTGAATGCTTTTCCTGCCAGGCAGATGCTCTACCTACTGCTCATAGTTTACCATAAAGCCAGGTTAGATGTTGAGCCCATGTTTCAAACTCCCAAATAGTTTCATAAACTCTTATCTTATTCACATGTCCTTCTTTCAGTACCTGACTTGAATCCCCCTTTAATATGGTGACTAGAGATGTAGCGAACGGTTCGCTGGCGAACGGTTCCAGGAGAACTTAGAGGGTTCGCATTCGCCTGCACCAGGCGAACTTTTGCGGAGGTTCGATTCACCCCATAATGCACTATGAGGGTCAACTTTGACCCTCTGCATCACAGTCAGCAGGCACATTGTAGCCATTCAGGCTATACTAAGCCCTGGAGCCCCACCCCCCTTTATATAAGGCGGGGTCCGGCGGCCATTAGCCTCACTCGTGTGCCTGCTAGAGAGAGGAAAGGGACAGCTGCTGCAGACTTTTTCTCCTAGGGACAAATTAGTTAGGTTCAAGGCTGCTTTGCTTGCTCCTGACTGATTATTATTGCTTTTAAAGCACCCATCAACAGCAACAGCTCTTTTCAGAAATCATCCTGTACATATTTTTTTTTCTGAGTGTCAAACTGACACTTTTGTTGCATGCACAGCCTTGCTAATTGATAGTGTGTGTGCCACTGCCAGCAGGCCAGCACATTCAGTGACTACCTGTGTGTGTGACAGGGAGCTGCACATTGTACTACCCAGTACTGCATATACCCCAGTACCTGTTGTATTTACTTAACCCACCTCATCACTGCATATACCTAGCTTTGTGTTGAGTGAACCCAGCTCACTGCATCTAACTACCTGTTGTGTTGAGTGAACCCACCTGGCCACCTCACTGCATCTAACTACCTGTTGTGCTGAGTGAGAACCCACCTCACTGCATCTTAAGTACCTTTACTGTTCAGTGAACCCAGCTCACTGCATCTTACTACCTGTTGTGTTGAGTGAGAACCCACCTCACAGCATCTTAAGCACCTTTACTGTTCAGTGAACCCAGCTCACTGCATCTAACTACCCAGTACCTGTTGTGTTTACTTAACCCACCTCATCACTGCATATACCTAGCTTTGTGTTGAGTGAACCCAGCTCACTGCATCTAACTACCTGTTGTGTTGAGTGAACCCAACTGGCCACCTCACTGCATCTAACTATCTGTTGTGTTGAGTGAGAACCCACCTCACTGCATCTTAAGTACCTTTACTGTTCAGTGAACCCAGCTCACTGCATCTTACTACCTGTTGTGTTGAGTGAGAACCCACCTCACTGCATCTTAAGTACCTTTACTGTTGAGTGAACCCAGCTCACTGCATCTAACTAGCTGTTGTGTTGAGTGAGAACCCACCTCACTGCATCTTAAGTACCTTTACTGTTCAGTGAACCCAGCTCACTGCATCTAACTACCTGTTGTGTTGAGTGAACCCACCTCACTGCATATACCTAGCATCCCCCCGAGATGGACAAAATGGACAAACCAGGTAGAGGAAGAGGTAGAGGCAGACCCAGAGGAAGGCCACCAGGCACCGGCAGGTCTGTGTCTGTGCGAGGTGGTGTTGCTGTGATTTCGTGCGGACCTGGCCCAAAATACAGTGCTCAGAAGAAGGCACGTGCCATCACTTCCCAAAATCGTGAGGAGGTGCTTGACTATTTAACACAGAACACCTCATCTCCCGCAGCCACCAGCGCTACAACAAGCACCACATCCGCTGCATTTGACACTTCGCAGGAGTTATTTGGTGGTGGTGGTGAAATCACTGATTCCCAGCCACTACTGCAACAACAAAAAGAAGGCGCAGGTACACCACCTCATACATCTGAGTTAGGTGGCGATAGTATGGAGGAGGGGGATGATGAACCACCTGAAGTTGGTGCAGTTGAGGAGGTGTCTGAGGAAAGCGCAGCTGGCCAGGAGGATTATGATGACGATTATACGGATACCACATATGTTCCCGGTAGAGGAGATGACCAGGGGGACAGTTCAGAGGAGGAGTCAGAGAGGAGTAGGAGGAGACAACTCCATGATAGAAGCAGAGGGAGCTCATCCTCAGAAACAGCTGGGGGCAGTGTTCGGCGCCATGTATCGCCAGCTATGGCCAGCCAGCCAACATGCCCTTCAACGTCAGCTGCTGATGCCACCGTAGCGCCATCACCCCAGGGGGGCTCAGCGGTTTGGAAATTTTTTCACGTGTGTGTCTCAGATCAGAGCAAAGCCATCTGTTGTCTCTGCCAGCAAAAATTGAGCCGTGGAAAGGCCAACTCTCACGTAGGGACAAGTGCCTTACGAAGGCACCTGGAGAGAAGGCACAAACAGCTATGGCAAGAACACCTGCGGAAAAGCAGCACCCCTCAAAAAACAAGCCACCCTCCTTCTCCTCTTCCTCCTTCAGGTGTATCGTCTTCATCCACTTTCTCCCTTGCACCTTCACAGCCACCCTCCTCCACACCGCCTCTTCCCTTGAGCGGTTCCTTCTCCTTTGCCCACAGCAGTACCCAGCTGTCCGTGAAGGAAGTATTTGAGCGTAAGAAGCAAATGTCTGCCAGTCACCCTCTTGCCCGGCGTCTCACAGCTGGTGTGGCGGAACTATTAGCTTGCCAGCTATTACCATACAAGCTGGTGGAGTCGGAGGCTTTCCGTAAGTTTGTGGCCATTGGTACACCGCAGTGGAAGATACCAGGCCGCAATTCTTTTTCACAAAAGGCCATACCCAAACTGTACTGTGCAGTTGAGAGGCAAGTGGTGTCATCTCTGGCACACAGCGTTGGGTCAAGGGTCCACCTGACCACAGATGCCTGGTCTGCCAAGCACGGGCAGGGCCACTACATTACATACACAGCCCATTGGGTCAACCTGGTGACCGATGGCAGCAAGCAGGGAGTATGTGGCTGCGCAGCGGACCGACTTGTCACACTTCCACGGCTTGCAGGCAGGCCTCCAGCCACCTCCTCTCCACCTGCTACCACCGCTTCGCTGTCGTCATCCTCCTCCTCCTCCTCCTTGGCTGGTGCCGCCATCTCCTCTCCAGCTACACAGCCCCAGCACCCCAGGGCCTATGCTGCATGCCAGGTACGACGGTGTCACGCAGTGTTAGACATGTCTTGCCTGAAAGCGGAGAGTCACACTGGAGCAGCTCTCCTGGCTGCTCTTAACAAACGGGTGGAGCAATGGCTACATGGTGTGTGACAATGGCAGCAATCTCATTGCTGCGTTGAATTTGGGAAAGCTGACACACATACCCTGCATGGCACATGTGCTGAATTTGGTCGTGCAAAGATTTGTGTCCAAGTACCCAGGCTTAGAGGACGTCCTGAAGCAGGCCAGGAAGTTGTGTGGGCATTTCAGGCGCTCTTATAAGGCCATGGCACATTTTGCAGACATTCAGCGTAGAAACAACTTGCCGGTGAGACGCCTGATTTGCGATAGCCGGACTCGCTGGAATTCCACCCTGCTGATGTTCTCTCGCCTGCTAGACCAGGAGAAAGCCGTCACCCAGTACCTGTATCATTACACAAAAACAATAACTCTAAGGTGAGGGGCTGGGGTCAGATAGGAGCCGAGGTAGTCATAAGTTTTTGTAATAATGGAAATCTTCATGCACTTATGCCAACATACTATAGTAAGGTAAACAAGGAAGAGAATTGGCTCTTTGGTGCATGAAGATAAGAAACGTACTTTATTGAAAAATACATATAGCAAATGTAATATATTTATAAGAAAACACTATCCCTTTCACAATACAAATACATAAAACCCAATAAAACCAATGCAAAAAAATGGGGCTAACTTTCCACACTACTCCCTGACCCTTCATGAATGGGGCTGCAGTCCCCACTGATCCAAAAACTGGCGCCAAGATCAAAAATATGTATACGCTGGTGAGGAAATGGCTCAAAGATGTCGTATTCCACTGAATAAATGGTTAATGGAGCATAAGCACACACTGTTGCCTTGAAACAATGACCCCCCACTCGCAGGGGTCGCTGGTGAAGAGATATATTCCTCAAAGATATTATCCAGGAATGACCATACACAGATTTTTGGTTGATTCAGGAGGATAGTTCCTTGGTGGCAAAGGCTAGGCTTGCCTTCAAATTATATCACCAGATCAGTGGCGGACACAGGCAGCAGTGGGCCCCTGTGCAAAATATCAATTGTGGGCCCCCCTGACCTGCGGCAAAAAGTGGGCGTGGCTATAACCTGCGGCGCGCGAAGCGTGCCGCGGCACAAAATGGGTGTGGATAGAACCTGCTGCAAAAAAATGGGCAATGACCGGATAAGGGCGGAGCTAACTAATTTAAGGTGATCCCGGGGTGAGAGTGATATGGAAGCTGCCATATTTATTTCCTTTTAAACAATACTAGTTGCCTGGCGGCCCTGCTGATCTATTTGGCTGCAGTAATAAACTGAATTACACCAGCAACAAGCATGCAGCTTAATCTTCTCAGTTCTGACAATATTGTCAGAAACCCCTGACCTGCTGCATGCTTGTTCAGGGTCTATGGTTGAAAGAATAAGAGGCAGAGGACCAGACCGGCAACCAGGCAACTGGTATTGCTTAAAAGGAGAGAAATATGGCAGCCTCAATATTATTCTCACCTCAGGTTCCCTTGAAAAGTGCAACGCAAAGACAGTGGGCCCAAGTTTTGGTGACCCTTTCCCCAGAAAATTCACATAATTGTGCAGGTTTTCTCAAGAAAATACACATAATGTGAGCAGATTTGCCCAGAAAATACATTCAATCATGTCGGCAGATTTGCCCAGAAAATACGTGCAATGATGTCGGCAGATATGCCCAGAAAATACGTGCAATGATGTCGGCAGATATGCCCAAAAAATACGTGCAATGATGTCGGCAGATACGCCCAGAAAATACGTGCAATGATGTCGGCAGATACGCCCAGAAAATACGTGCAATGATGTCGGCAGATATGCCCAGAAAATACGTGCAATGATGTCGGCAGATATGCCCAGAAAATACGTGCAATGATGTCGGCAGATACGCCCAGAAAATACGTGCAATGATGTCGGCAGATACGCCCAGAAAATACGTGCAATGATGTCGGCAGATATGGCCAGAAAATACGTGCAATGATGTCGGCAGACATGCCCAGAAAATACGTGCAATGATGTCGGCAGATATGCCCAGAAAATACGTGCAATGATGTCGGCAGATATGCCCAGAAAATACGTGCAATCATGTAGGCAGATATGCCCAGAAAATACGTGCAATCATGTCAGCAGATATGCCCAGAAAATACGTGCAATCATGTCGGCAGATATGCCCAGAAAATACGTGCAATCATGTCAGCAGATTTGCCCAGAAAATACGTGCAATCATGTCGGCAGATTTGCCCAGAAAACACATGCAATCATGTGGCAGACCTGCCCAGAACATACACGCAATCATGTGGCAGACCTGCCCAGAACATACACCTGCTAAAATAAATAATAAAAAAAACATTTACTCACCTGCAGCAGCAGACCTCCTGTCCCAGCCTCCATCCGGCGCGCAGCTCCCATGGGTGGTTGGGTGGATAGGTAGCCTGGTGGGTGAGTGGGTAGGTAGCCTGGTGGGTAGGTAGGTAGGCAGCCGGGTGGGTAGGTAGGTAGCCCTTAGCTGGGTGGGTAGGTAGCCTGGTGGGTGGCTGAGTAGGCGGGTGGGTAGGTAGCCTGGTGGGTGGGTAGGTGGGTGGGTAGGTAGCTGGGTGGGTAGGTAGGTAGCCTGGTGGGTCTTTAGGTAGGTAGCCTGGTGGGTTGGTGGTAGCCGGGTGGGTAGGTAGGTAGATAGCCTGGTGGGTGGGTAGGTAGTCGGGTGGGTGGTTAGGTAGCCGGGTGGGTGGTTAGGTAGCCGGGTAGGTAGCCGGGTGGGTGGTTAGGTAGCCGGGTAGGTAGCCGGGTGGGTGGTTAGGTAGCCGGGTAGGTAGCCGGGTAGGTAGCCGGGTGGGTGGTTAGGTAGCCGGGTGGGTGGTTGGGTAGCCGGGTGGGTGGTTGGGTAGCCGGGTGGGTGGGTAGCCAGGTGGGTGGTTAGGTAGCCGGGTGGGTAGGTAGCCGAGTGGGTGGTTAGGTAGACGGGTAGGTAGCCGGGTGGGTAGGTAGCCGGCAGGGTGGTTAGGTAGCCGGGTGGGTAGGTAGCCGGGTGGATAGCCGGGTGGGTGGTTAGGTAGCCGGGTGGTTAGGTAGCCGGGTGGGTGGTTAGGTAGCCGGGTAGGTAGCCAGGTGGGTGGGTAGCCGGGTGGGTGGTTAGGTAGCCGGGTGGGTGGGTAGTCGGGTGGGTGGTTAGGTAGCCGGTTAGGTAGCCAGGTGGGTGGGTAACCGGGTGGGTGGTTAGGTAGCCGGGTGGGTAGGTAGCCGGGTGGGTGGTTAGGTAGCCGGGTAGGTAGCCGGGTGGGTGTGTAGGTATCCGGGTGGGTAGGTAGCCGGGTGGGTGGTTAGGTAGCCGGGTAGGTAGCCGGCAGGGTGGTTAGGTAGCCGGGTAGGTAGCCGGGTGGGTGGTTAGGTTGCGGGGTAGGTAGCTGGGTGGGTAAGGTAGCCGGGTGGGTAAGGTAGCCGGGTGGGTGGGTAAGGTAGCCGGGTGGGTAGCTATCCGGGTGGGGGGCCTGACTCCTATCCTCCCTCCCTCACCTCGGGGGGCCCCCCTCCCAGTATGCGCGGCGGCCGGCGGGAGAGCAGAAAATACAGGAAGTCTCCGGGGCTGCAGCAGACGCTAGAGGCAGCTGCCGCTTGGTCTCCCGTGTCTCCAACTTTGTATACTGCTCGCTACTTCCTGGTTTAGTAGCGAGCAGTATACAGAGTTAAAGACAGGGAAGACCAAGCGGCAGCTGCCTCTAGCGTCTGCTGCAGCCCCGGAGACTTCCTGTATTTTCCACTCTCCCGCCGCATGAGGGGGGGGGGGGGCGAGGTGAGGGGGGAGGACAGGTTAAAACAAAATAAAAGGTAAAATAAAAAAAAAACCCAGCAATACTTAATGGGCCCCTGAAACAGCGGAACTTCAGGGGGCCTCGTGCGGCGGCACGGCCTGCATGGCCGTATGTCCGCCACTGCACCAGATGTAGCAATATGTAGCAGAAACAAAAGCGAAGACTTGAAGCTTGCTGTTGATTAAAAAGATGCGTGACAGTGTTCCAGCGTATGAATAGTGGGATATGAGCGTGATGAAGCACAGGCACGACAAGGCAGAAGGCTTCTAGGCAATAGTTCATGCAATAAAAACAGAGGCATAAGCATATTCAGCCATAAGATGCAGCATGTAGAGATCACACAGCCATGGAAATGGCACCCAGCATAGTTACCAGTCCTGCTGGAATATATTCTCCGCAAAGCCAGCCATATGAAGGATCAGTTGTGGATCAGGGATGATGGTGGAGAGAAAAAGCCCAGAAGCTGCTATACACCTGACATGTTTCGCCGCCCCTGGCGGCCTTTTCAAAGGCAGAGCAGCTGAATCTAGGAGGTAGAACGCCATAATGGCGTTCTTAAACCTCCCCATGTGACCAACTCCCTCCCCTCAGCCCCAGGAACGCCCCCCATTTCGCCTCACCAAGTGGAGGAGGCGTGGCCACATCGCCATCGGAGCGCATGACGCGCTCTAAGGCCGCAGAAGCGGAACGCAATACGTGAGCATGCGCCAAGAGGCGGATGCTCACAGACCTGCGTCGCCCACATAGGAGGCCCGATCAAACATCCGGCTCGCCCCTGGGACGCAGATGCGTCCCATCTCGGCGAAAACGGAAGTGTGAGGCCCCCGATTAGCAGCCCGGTGACAACTGACCACTACAGGGGGGTTCAGTGGGGCGGGGCGGAGGGAAAAACGAAACATGGATTTAAATAGTACATATATATATATATACACTACACCTAAACATAATGCCAAAAAAAGAAAAATAAAAAAACACACAAAACAAAAGACACCTATATGTCACCACAAGGGTGGTGTATAAATATTCTTAATATAGGTGCGCCAGCACCCACCAAATGAGTTCTAGAACATAGGCCCAGACAAAAAGACGGGCTCAGAACGAGAACACAGGGACAATGCCCCTGAATTTATATCAATGTTTCAATCAAAGAATATTATACATGGACGGCTCAAAGTTATAAGCATCATCTGGACCATAAAAAAAGGAAAACCAGACGTAAAAATTCCATTGGAAAACTATTATTTGCCACAGAGGGAAAAAGACCGCACAACAAACAGGAGATGGAAAGGAAAGAGGGGGAGGAAAAAAGGGGGGAAAAGAGGGGGGAGAAAGAGGAAAGGGAGGAGGGGGAGGGGGAGGGGAAGGAGGAACGGGTATGATGGAAAAGAAGGGGAGGAAAAAGGAGGGGGGGAGGGGGGAGCAAGGGGGGGGGAGGGGGAGAGGGAGGTCCCTGGAGAGGCGGAGCAACCATCAGAAAGTCTAATCTACCAACAAATTAGGTGGGTAAAAATACCCGATAGTTCATACTATCATTAAGTCCCTTGTTCTCAGTTGCTCTCAAATTGAAAATCCACCGAGATTCCAATTGTAGGAGGGATCTATCAAGATTCCCACCCCTTGGATGCTGATGGACCATATCCAAACCCACAAACTCAATGTAATTGGCATCCCCTCGATGTTCTAAGTGTATATGCCTGGAAATGGGGGATTTAAAGTTACATCCTGTAATATCTCCTACATGATCCTTAATTCTCTCTTTGAGAGCTCTCGAGGTTTTCCCAATATAAAAGCACCCGCAACGGCAGAGAAGCAAATAAATCACTCCCTTGGTGTTGCAGTTGACAAAATGCTGTAAAAACCATCTCCGTCCATTAGGTAGTGTTACTGACTTGCCAATTTCCAAAAACCGGCAATAAGCACACCCCCCACAACTGTATGTACCCTTAACTTTAAAATGTCCCCCAGGGCCTTTCTTCCCCCAGAAGTGACTTGTAGTTAGCATGTTTTTTAAGGTTTTACTGCGTCTGTAGGTGACCTTTGGGTTTGGAGACACAAAGTCACCTACTGTTTTGTCGCCTCTCAGAATGTGCCAGTGCCGATGAAGGATTTTGTCCACCTCTTTATATTGATCACTGTAACGGGTAATTAGTCGTGTTTCTTTGTTGTTTTGAACTGTTTCCCTCTTTTTGGTAATTAGTAAATCCGCGCGATTCGCAGTTTTTGCCCGTTTATAGGCATGTTTAACCACTTGAGGACCCACCCTTTACCCCCCCTTAAGGACCAGCATTGATCTATGTGATCTGTGCTGGGTGGGCTCTACAGCCCCCAGCACAGATCAAACACCAGGCAGAGAGATCAGATCACCCCCCTTTTTTCCCCACTAGGGGGATGATGTGCTGGGGGGGTCCGATCTCTCCTGCCTGCGTGTGGCTGGTGGGGGGGGCACCTCAAAGCCCCCCTCTGCGGTGAAATTCCGCTTCCCCCCTCTCCTACCTGGCCCCCTGGTGATCGGGGCTGCACAGGACGCTATCCGTCCTGTGCAGCCTGTGACAGGACGTCCCCTGTCACATGGCGGCGATCTCCGGCCGCTGATTGGCCGGGGATCGCCGATCTGCCTTACGGCGCTGCTGCGCAGCAGCGCCTTACAATGTAAACAAAGCGGATTATTTCCGCTTGTGTTTACATTTAGCCTGCGAGCCGCCATCGGCGGCCCGCAGGCTATTCACGGAGCCCCCCACCGTGATTTGACAGGAAGCAGCCGTTCGCGCGAGCGGCTGCTTCCTGATTAATCAGCCTGCAGCTGGCGACGCAGTACTGCGTCGCTGGTCCTGCAGCTGCCACTTTGCTGACGCACGGTATAAGCGTGCGGTCGGCAAGTGGTTAAGCCAGCGATCCTTATAACCTCTTTCTCTAAACCGAGATCGCAACAGTTTCGCCTCCTTTTCAAAGGTGGCTTCATCAGTGCAGTTACGACGTACCCGTAGGTACTGACCCATGGGAATCCCACGTATCGTATGAGAGGGGTGTGCACTTTTAGCGTGTAGATAGGCATTTGACGCCGTTGATTTGCGATATAATTGGGTGGACAAAAATCCCTCATCGTTAACCTTGACTGTTAAATCCAGGAAAGATATTGAATTAGGATGACAGTCCATTGTGAACTTAAGATTCCACTCGTTATGATTCAACATATTTACAAAATCATCCAGGAGACCTTTTCCTCCTGTCCAGAACATGAGGACGTCGTCTATGTACCTATGCCAAGATACAATGTGGCACAGGTACATGACAAGGCCATCACTTCCGAACAGATGTCGCTCCCACTCCCCCAGGTACAGGTTGGCAAGGGACGGAGCACATGTCGTTCCCATTGCCGCCCCCTGCACCTGGAGGTAGTAGGAGCCATCAAATACAAACACATTATTCTGTAGAATAAACGTCAAAAGATCCAGAATGAACTGATTGTGAGATCCCTCACAAACATCCATCTCGGATAAGAATTTACCGACCACTTTGACCCCCTTCTCTTGTGGTATACTTGAGTAGAGGGCCTCCACATCCAGGGTCACCAAAAGAGCACCAAGGTGAAGCTGAAAGCCCTCCAGAATAGTTAAAAGGTGCAAGGTGTCACGCACATACGAGGGTAGACGGTGGACGTGAGGTTGTAAGTGTCTATCAACATAGACACTTATTTTCTCAGAAAGTGATCCATTACCGGAGACTATTGGTCGTCCGGGAGGTCTTTGAAGATTTTTGTGTACCTTCGGTAAAGCATAAAAAGTGGGGATGGTGGGGTTTTCCACCTTCAAAGTACACCCCACCTCTGCTGTAATAACACCATCTCTCACCGCCATATCAATGCGATCAAAAAGCCTCCTCTGATTTGAGATAACCCTGGATGCAGAGACCCTCTGATACCACTCCTTGTTGTTAAGAATTTTTTGACACATGTAGATATACTGCTCAGATCTCATAATAACCACGTTACCCCCCTTGTCAGATGGTTTAATTATAATGTCTTTATTTTGGCGCAGTTCCATGAGTGCTTGATTCTCCTCTTCAGAGAGGTTAGAAAGTTCATTTTTTCCTATCCATAATTTACGAATGTCCTCTTCAACAAGAGCAACAAATGTATAAACGCTGGGACAAATAGAAAAGGGGGGGGAACGTGGTCGAACGAGGTCTGAACTGTCGATTAATTGCCTCACTGGTGGATCTGTTTGGAGTTGGAAGCCCAAACAGATCAATGTTCTCATCCTGGCCACTCTTTTCACTCAACTTCACCAGATCCATCAGGGCTCGATAGTCCTGATTGGACCAATCTTTCCAATCGGAAATTGTCCCCCCTAAAGGAGATTCACTTTTTCTCTTATGTAGTACTTTCAAAGTAAGACTGCGACTGAATAAATGTAAATCTTTCACAAACTCGAACCTATCCAGAACACCACTAGGGCAAAACCCAAGGCCCTTAGCTAAAAGATCAATGGTGCCTCGAGAAAACTCGAAGCCAGAGATGTTAATGACTTGCATATTAGCAGTGCTCATGGAATGGTTCATGTCAGGAGGGTTGGCTAGGTTGCCATGTTCATCCCCCCGTCCTCTTCTAAAAAACCCGTAGTTGTGTGGGCATTTCAGGCGCTCTTACAAGGCCATGGCACGCTTTGCAGACATTCAGCGTAGAAACAACTTGCCGGTGAGATGCCTGATTTGCGATAGCCCGACTCGCTGGAATTCCACCCTGCTGATGTTCTCTCGCCTGCTAGACCAGGAGAAAGCCTTCACCCAGTACCTGTATCATTACAGTACAAGGACACAATCTGGGAGGATGGGGATGTTGTGGCCCAACAACTGGATACTGATGCGAAATGCATGCAGGGTCATGGAGCCCTTTGAGGAGGTGACCAAACTGGTGAGTCGCGATGAGGGCACCATCAGCGACTTGATCCCCTACGCCTACTTCCTGGAGCGTGCCGTGCGTAGAGTGGTGGATACAGCTGTGGAGGAGCGTGAACAAGAAGAGTTACAGCAGCAGGAGTCATGGGAGCCATTTACACCCGAACCTGATGTTCCCACAACACCTGTGGCAGCACAGAGGGGGGAGGAGGAGGAGGAAGAAGAGAAGTCGTGTGGGGAAGGAGAGGAGTCAGACTCTGATGATGGTGATGATGAGGAAGGTGTTTCTGTGGAGGAGGAAGAGGCGGCGGAAGAAGAACAACCCCGGCAGCCGTCACAGGGGGCTTCTGCTGCTCCACGTTCCCGTGGTATTGTTCGTGGCTGGGGGGAGGAAGAGGAGATGGAGATTACGTCTGCATCCAGCTTTGTGCAGATGTCCTATTTCATGTTGTCCAGCCTGTTGAGGGACCCCCGTATCAAAAAACTCAAGTCGAATGACCTGTACTGAGTGGCCACACTACTAGACCCTCGGTACAGGCACAAAGTGGCGGACATGTTACCAACTCAACAGAAGGCAGAAAGGATGCAGCACTTGCAGAACAAGCTGTCGATGATGCTTTACAATGCGTTTAAGGGTGATGTGGCTGCACAACACAATCAAGGTACCACTGGCAGTAACCCTCCTCCTCCCAAGTCCACGCAGGCAAGGACAGGACGCTCCAGCGATCTCAGGGTGATGTCGGACATGCGGACGTTCTTTAGTCCAACTCCTCGCCATAGTCCTTCCCGATCCACCCTCCACCAACGCCTGGACCGGCAGGTAGCCGACTACCTGGCCTTGAGTGTGGATGTAGACACTGCGAAAAGCGACGATGAACCCTTGGACTACTGGTTGCGCAGGCATGACCTGTGGCCAGAGCTGTCCCCATTTGCCATACAACTTCTCTCTTGCCCTGCCGCAAGCGTCCTGTCAGAAAGGACCTTCAGTGCAGCTGGAGGCATAGTTACTGAGAAGAGAAGTCGCCTAAGTCACGACAGTGTTCAGTACCTGACCTTTATCAAAATGAATGAGGAATGGATCCCGGAGGGCTACTGCACGACCGAAGACTAAGTCAGTCCCCACACACAGCATCTCTGCCTGCAGGCCTCTTGCCTTCTCCGCCACCACCAACAGGGTCCAGGACTCTAGGCGGATTCCAGAATTTTTAAGGCCGCTGCTAGTTTTTCTGGTGCGTGTACATGCCTGCCTAATTTTTCTGGCTGCACTGCGGGCGGCTGCAACAAAAAAACAAAAGGCATGTACATGTGCCCCTCCCCCTTCGTGATCATTACCTTGCCGCGGTGAAGGGGCTTGCGTATCACAATGAAGCAATGACCGCCGGCTATTTGAGTGTCTCGGGTGGGGGTGGCACACAAAAGATAATAAGGTCGTTGCTTCATTGTGGTCAGACCAAATTTGATCAGCTGGACAGTCACTGTTGTTTTATCATTGAGCTACCACAGCCCGGCGAACATATGGGATTGAAAAACGCCACGGCCTACACTTTGGCCATGGTGTGCACCAGTCCAGCACGGTCGTCACTACGCAAACAGCTGTTTGCGGTGCGTTACACAGTGAGTTTGGTGTGTCAGTGTGAAGCAGAACTCTAATTACAGTCCCTGATTGATGTATACCCATGCAAGATGTTTGAAAGCACGTTAGGCCTGCAAGCATTCAATGTGATTTCTGCCCTTAAAACGCTGCTTTTCGTCAAATCCAGATTTTTCCCGGGACTTTGGGCATGTATCCCACTCCGCCATGCCCCCCTCCAGGTGTTAGACCTCTTGAAACATCTTTTCCATCACTTTTGTGGCCAGAATACTTTGTTCTATTTTTCAAAGTTCGCCTCCCCATTGAAGTCTATTGCGGTTCGCAAACTTTTACGCGAACCGAACCTTCCGCGAAGATTCGCGAACGGGGTTCGCGAACCGAAAGTCGGAGGTTCGCAACATCTCTAATGGTGACTCGCATGGTCTTCCATGCTGTGGGCAGATGTTTTGAAGTGCAGTCCTACAACGATCTCTCTGTTTTTGTCCGTAGTCTGTACCATGGAGCGATGAGTATTAATACATTTCTGTAGTGTAGTGTCTGCATCATCTCCCCAACATACAAAAATGTATTAGGGCATTTTATGCACGTGATTGCGTATACAACATTCGATGATGCGTGTGTGTATACACCCCGGAAGTGGTAGGCCTCAGATGCATCTGGTACTGGCAGGCTATAAGTGCGTAGAATGTGGCAGCAGATCTTGCACCTCTTTGTCCCACAGGGAAATGTGCAATTTTCATCTGGAGGCAGTAAGGCATTCCTGACCAGATGTTTCCTCAGGTTGGCCGGCTGTCTATAGGCAAGAAGTGGTGATTCAGGGATGAATTCTTTGAGCCTTTTGTCCTTGTGGAGTAGGGGCTGTAAGCTCTCTGGCTATTTTTCTCAGCACACCAAGTTGTTGGTGGTATGTTATCACTTGGCACTCTGTATGGCTTTGGTTTCTGCTTGTCCTGCAGAAGTTCAACCCTGGGTATGTGCGTGGCTCTCCGGCTATGCTAGAGGCAGACTTCTGTTCTGTTCTGTTGGTGCGCAGAGCGACATCCCCAGCAAGAATACCGTGGATGCTGGCAGTTGTGCACAGGACCAACAAAGTGTGGCTTACCCGAGTTGCTAAACATGTGACACGCCAACATGTTTCCCTGGCACCATCCCAGCAGCCATGTGGATGAACAGGAGTTGATGTGTCACCATGACCATTAGGGATATGACAGCCATGGGCACACCCAAAGGGCGGGACCGCCCGCCCCACACCCACCAAAGGAAAGGCACACAATTTCACCTTCACCGCCCCGGGTGGTAACGCACTAGGCAGATGCGCACACGAGGGCACAGAGCATGGCACTGCCACACACCCCTTCTGCATGACAACCATAAACCGGAGCAAAAAGGAGAGAGACAACAAAAAAACAAAGGAAAATAAACCACTCCGCCTAATATTTAGCATACCGAGTGGATAGTATAATACTAATGTAACAATCATAGTGGCATTAACGTCACACTACAGATCAAAAACATATAAGTATGAACAAGTGTCACTGGAGTCAGCACATGAACAATCAGATAATTGCACCCCAAAGGGAAGAGATGCCGCAGTCAGAACCACAGCAAGGTAGGCACAGGCAAACAGAGGGAGGCATGACATTAAACATGCAGCAAAGTTCACAGCATCATTTAAGCCCAGTGGGGCGGTGGCTCTTAACTTACGGATCCATGCGGTCTTATGTTGGAGCAATAACCGATCCATATTGCCATTGCAGGTGTTCACGTGGATACAATCAAGGTCAAAGTTTTGAAAGAAGGTCATATTAGCCTTATATGAGAAATGTAAGTGTCTAGACACTGCTGGCTTGAAGTTACAATTCCGGATGTCCGAGACATGCTTGGAAATTCGTTCTTTAAATGGCCTTGAAGTTTTTCCCACATAGAAAGATCCACAGCGGCATTGAATCAGATATACCACAAAGGTGTGTGGTGTTTTGGCCATTTATGGTAATGACTGCACAAACTGCTGTAACTGTCAATGTCACAACTCTTGAATGAAGTAGCCGACACCGTCTATTGCTCAATTACTTATTTATTGCAGTCTTGTCATGTCAAATACAACAATGTTTCGGAGTCGCAGCTCCTTTTTCAAGTTCAACACATACTGACACTCCTAGTATGTTCAATCTCTATTTATAGTCAGCCCTGCCCTTAAGCAGCCAATCCAGTAGCTTCATTGGAGCTGCCCAATAAGCGCTCTGAACACAGAACGGACTTGATGGGGAACTTAATTCCTAGGAAAGGAACCAATCAAATTGTACACTGTAACTCCATAGTGAAAGCCAACCAATTTGCCCACCCCTACACGGGAAAAAATTGACATTAAAGGCTACTACACATGTGATTCACAATTCATAGTATAGTTACTGAAATGTCCGTGTGGACTAATTCATGTGGGCCAGACTAGTGTTGGGCGAACATCTAGATGTTCGGACAGTGTAAAGGCAAAAAGCGGCTGGGCACGTCCAGTAAAAACAGGCCTTTATTATGATTCCATTAAAAAGCAATGCTAAGGACCAGAGCAATGGTCAGCCAGGAGAGAGGGTAGCAAGCATGAAAGAGACGTCTACAGCTGTTTCGCACTCAGCAAGGAGTGCGAAACAGCTGTAGACGTCTCTTTCATGCTTGCTACCCTCTCTCCTGGCTGACCATTGCTCTGGTCCTTAGCATTGCTTTTTAATGGAATCATAATAAAGGCCTGTTTTTACTGGACGTGCCCAGCCGCTTTTTGCCTTTACACTGTCTTTACCTGCTGGATCTTGTTCAGGCTTGGAGCACTCCGGAGTGTTTTGGGGCCCTGGGCCTTGTGCACCTCCCCCTCTACCTACTGACTATCTAGATGTTCGGGTTCGGGCCGAACAGGCCGAACATGGCCGCGATGTTCGGGTGTTCGAGCCGAACTCCGAACATAATGGAAGTCAATGGGGACCCGAACTTTCGTGCTTTGTAAAGCCTCCTTACATGCTACATACCCCAAATTTACAGGGTATGTGCACCTTGGGAGTGGGTACAAGAGGAAAACATTTTTTGCAAAAAGAGCTTATAGTTTTTGAGAAAATTGATTTTAAAGTTTCAAAGGGAAAACTGTCTTTTAAATGCGGGAAATGTCTGTTTTCTTTGCACAGGTAACATGCTTTTTGTCGGCATGCAGTCATAAATGTAATACAGATAAGAGGTTCCAGGAAAAGGGATCGGTAACGCTAACCCAGCAGCAGCACACGTGATGGAACAGGAGGAGGGCGGCGCAGAAGGAGAAGGCCACGCTTTGAGACACAACAACCCAGGCCTTGCATGAGGACAAGAAGCGTGCGGATAGCAATTTGCATTTTGTCGCCATGCAGTCATAAATGTAATACAGATGAGAGGTTCAATAAACAATAAACAGTAATTGGTGTTGTCCAGAATGCACACAATGCGTGGGTCGCGTTCAATGCAGTCCTAGGCCGAAGAGGTCATAGCCTAGGGTCACAAAAACCTGTTTATTTGGGCAATTTCAATGGTGGCGAGTCTGACGTACATAAATCGCAGCAATGGCCGTTAGCAACGTCTGAATCTCACGAAATGTCTCATGCAGGTAGAAGACATATTGTTAGACTTGGGCTCCAAAGATGGGTTCCCTACATCTCTGCAAACCAGAGTTACAGGGGTCCAAAATTGGTAAAATCCCCCATAGGCTTTCATTGCCTCCCTATTTCACTTTCCAAAATCTCACATCTTTTCAAAGGGCAATTGCTCAGCAGTGGCAAATTTTCTAGCATTGTAGGGACCCTTAGGGGGAACATGACTGGTGAGTTTCGGGCCCCTAGGCCAAAGAGGTCATAGCCTAGGGTCACAAAAACCTGTTTATTTGGGCAATTTCAATGGTAGTTATGCTGACGTACATAAATCTCAGCCATGGCCGTTAGCAACGTCTGAATTTCACGAAATATCTCATGCAGGTAGAAGACATATTGTTAGACTTGGATTCCAAAGATGGGGTCTCTACATTGGGGGTTCATCTAGGGTTGTTGTGTCTCAAAGCGTGGCCTTCTCCTCCTGCGCCGCCCTCCTCCTGTTCCATCACGTGTGCTGCTGCTGGGTTAGCGTTACCGGTCCCTTTTCCTGGAACCTCTTCTCTGTATTACATTTATGACTGCATGCCGACAAAAAGCATGTTACCTGTGCAAAGAAAACAGACATTTCCCGCATTTAAAAGACAGTTTTCCCTTTGAAACTTTAAAATCGATTTTCTCAAAAACTATAAGCTCTTTTTGCTAAAAAATTTTTTCCTCTTGTACCCACTCCCAAGGTGCACATACCCTGTAAATTTGGGGTATGTAGCATGTAAGGAGGCTTTACAAAGCACGAAAGTTCGGGTCCCCATTGACTTCCATTATGTTCGGAGTTCGGCTCGAACACCCGAACATCGCGACCATCTAGATGTTCGCCCAACACTACACGTGACCTGTTCGGCCAATCACAGCGCTAGCCGAACGTTCGGGGAACGTTCGGCCATGCGCTCTTAGTTCGGCCATATGGCCGAACAGTTTGGCCGAACACCATCAGATGTTCGGCCGAACTCGAACATCACCCGAACAGGGTGATGTTCTGTAGAACCCGAACAGTGGCGAACACTGTTCGCCCAACACTAGACCAGACAACTACAAAATTTAAAGTGCATCTATCCTCACATAAATATACTATCTGTAACAAATTGGTTGAACAATCTGTACCCTATCATTTTAATCAGTGTAATCACAATGTCAGTCAGCTAAGATGCCAGATTATAGAGGGGCTAAAACGTAGGGGAGATATATATATAAACAGCTACTATTAAGGGAAGCATATTAGATTAAGACCTTGGACTGTATGGAACCCTGTGGACTTAATAGGGAATACGATTTATTACCTTTTTTATAATTTGAAGTTCTTTATTATTTGCAGTATTCTACAAGTTTTTTAGGTATTGCGAAACTGTTTACTGTTGCTTAGTGACGTGTGGTGAAGGGGAGAGAGGCGGGCCTTCTCCTCCACCCATCTCCTATGTAAAACTCTGGTGTGTGTCTACGGGTGGGGGATTACCGTGACCACCTTGGGGTCTTGGCGCTTTTGCTGGAGCTGATGTGTGGTTTGTCCCTGACATTTGCTCTGACACTTGCGCTTTGATCTCTGTGTGGTGCTGCGCCTCCTACACCCCTCTGAGTCTCCCTGTCTTTCCCTTTTGAACGGTTTTGACAGTGCGGTATTTACACACCCCCCCCCCAGGAGGGGGTGGGAGGGTGTAGTAAGCGGGTGGTCCTTCCTACGGCAGGGCGCACATTGGTCAGCGCATCGCTGGCTACGTGCCCATAGATGTCCTGTCTCCCATCAGGTCTGGTGGACTGTAGGTGTGAGACAGTGACGTTGATGGGTGGAGGAAGGGCATATCCTCTTCGCTGGGGCTGCGTCTACACATGTCCACCTTCTCTCCTACATACGGTCACATGGAGTGTAGGTGCTCCTTTGATTGGTTCCTTTCCAAGGAAAGTTCCCCATCAAGTCCGTTCTATGTTCAGAGTGCTGATTGGGCAGCTCCAATGCAGCTACTAGATTGGCTGCTTAAGAGAATGGCTGGGTATAAATAGAGATTGAACGTACTATGAGTGTCAGTATGTCATGAACTTGAAAGCAGAGCTGCGACTCCGAAACGTCATTGTATTTGACATGACAAGACGACTGCAATAAATAAGTGATTGAGCATTATCAGACGGTGCTTGCTTTTTCAGTCAAGAGTTGCTGGAGTGGTGTTCCTCTGGCTGAGCACGTCACTGATTCCAGAGACGGTGTGAACTACTACAACCTTACTGTCAATGTAACAACTAATATAAGACCATTGCCCGAAACAATCAGGTGAGCAAGGGCTTATTGTAATTATTTTCCACTGTTGGTAGTGCGCAGAATGTGGAGACAGTTGGAAAATCAATTTTCAAATAGTCACCCATCTACCTGTCAATAAAACCATCATATGTTGCCAGCAGGGATACTCAAATCCGATCCGGATAAAATCCGGATAGTAGCTATCCGGATTTCTCCCAGTAAACCTGTGCGGGGGGGCCAGGGCATTTAATCTTACCTATCATGACGTCTTCTTCGTTCGACCCTCGGTGCCTCCCACGATGTTCAACCCGGAAGGAGGACGTGTTTTTAGTCACGTGACGCCAGATTGGAGTGCATCGTGGGAGGCGCCGAGGGTCGGACGAAGAAGACGTCATGATAGGTAAGATTAAACCCCCCGCCCAGCCCGCACAGGTTTACTGGGAGAAATCCGGATAGCTACTATCTGGATTTCATCCAGATCGGATTTGAGCATCCCTGCCAGACATGCTGTGTGCCCATGCTGCAATTCATGCGGGGAGATGTAGTCCCTTTGTTCTCTAATCTGGAACTGCAGGATCATCTATATCTAGTATCAGACTCGATTGGGTAGTTACATTAAATTTTATTGGCACATAACGTGTGTTTGGGTCTGGCTTACTTCCTTATGTATCGTGCCTAATCTGTGGGGTCTTAACTCCTAGAACTTAAAGATGCACTTATATCAATGTGAGACCCCAGCAGATTAGGTACAATACCTGAGGAAGTAGGCCACAGCCACAAAACACGCTCTTTGTGTATCAATACAATTCCATTTAAATAACCAATTAAGTCCCTCGGTGAGGTAAGTGCCTCCAAAACAAGTACTCCTCATACTTAGATGATCCTGCAGTTCTGCTCTAGATTTATTAAAATATGTTAGCAATTAGAGAACAAGAGTTACTGCCAAGTTTGTGAACTAGTCATTATTATTGATTTATAAAGCGCCAATTTATTCAGTGGTGCTGTTTATGGCATCATGTGATTACAGTAACAATTATTTACCTGCAGAGGATACTGTGGCCCATATGCAATTTACCTTTTCTCCTTAGTTTTCTCCTAGGTAATATTTTTATACCATGTCATAAAATGCATTTTAAACCACCAGCAAGCAAGAAAATACTCAAAATAATTTTAATAGTACTTTTTCACCAACTTTTGGGTACTTTGTCAATTGTAAAATGCTGAAAAGTTATTTTGAAGAGAAGATGAAAATGATCTACTAGAAGATAACTCAGGAGAAAAAGGTAATTGCATATGGCAGGCAGTGTGTGTTTTCTATTTAATTGTAACTTCACTCACAGAGCAGGCTGATGCTCGCCTGGGGTCTCAATGATGCATTACTCATTACAATCTTGGGCGCTCCATAACAACACCTAGTATCCAGTATTTAAACCCCCACAGTATCCACCATCTCCTCTTTTCCCCACCAACCCCAAACTGCAGTTTGGAGTGTGACCAGAGGTAAACAAACGATTAAGTGGAGATGATTTTTGTTGAACAACTTTGGGCAACCACTCAATGTTAGCAGCACTGATCATATCTACTTACAAACATAAAGTTTATTAAAGTGACCCAAGCACCAATGTAAAAAAAAAAGATCTAAATGAACCTCCCCTGGGGAGGTTCATTTAAAGAATAAAATAGCATTGGTGCTCAAACCACTTTAACTACTACACTTAGGCCTCGATTCACAAAGCGGTGATAACCCAGTTATCACGCCTAAAAGACTTTAGGCGTGATGACCTTTTCACCACTGAGTTATCACCGATTTTTCCTGCTCTTCGCGCGAAGTTACCGCGCGTAAGCGCGAACGCGCTTACGCGCGTAAGAGCGCGCGCAAAGTCCCATAGGGCTTAATGGGAGCTTCGCGCGAAGCGTCGGGTGTTGCGCGCGCACTTACGCGCGTACGCGCGGCAACTTCGCGCGAGTTTCTTCTTATCATGCCTAAAGTGACTTTAGGCGTGATAAGGGCCTTTTCACCATGGTGCTAACACTTTGCACCGCTTTGTGAATCGAGCCCCTAGAGTGCTCCTGCTTTCCCTGTTTTTTCTCACTTTTTCCTCTGCATAAATTGTAGCATCATCTATGTACTTTTCTAATCTCCGGTCTGGGAGAACATTAGTAAATTAGGCCAAGTTAGATATAATGTAAAAGAAAGCCTACGTTGTAGTGAATGGGGTGAATCAGTCATGAAGTAATGGCATGAACCCTAAACAGGATTCATGCATGCAATCCTGTGTGTCTGAATAACACCAGTCCTTCAACTAACAGAAGTATAAGATTTCTAAGCAGCAATGTAAAAACCTAATATCAAATTAAAGGAAGGATTTGGTTGCAGTTATTCCTGCCACCAATTATTAAACAGGTTCTCCAGTAAAAGATAAAAAACAAAACTGATATCTGTGCTTACTCAATGTAATATTGCATTATCTTAAAGATCATAAACCACTCGGTGTGAAAGGATTTTTAGAATGGAGAATTTGGAAAGGGGAATGTTTTTGATATCATTTACATTTAATATAGTATATATTTATCTCACTTCTTATGTTATTTCTCTGTTTTTTCTTACATAAAAAGTAGCTTGCAAATTTGTCCATAAACCTGATATTGAACAGTTGATGAATTGTGTGACTAAACAGAGCTTCGAAACACATCTGTGGCAATTAGCTGAAGATGTGGAAAGTCTGTTCCATTTGCTAAAATTTCAGAAAAAGCGTGTTCCAGATTTTGAAAGGACACGCTGAGAAAGAGAATCCAAATGTATTTTTAAGCAAGAAAGGAGGCAGGAGGTATAGTATTAAAACACATTAAGTATTTATGTTGCGCACAAATCTGTTAAAAAACCATATTAAGCTTAGCCGTCAGCGTGAATGAGTGCCACCTGTTAGACTGCTGCTCAACACAGCTGCTGTTTTATTGTAAGTAAACAGATGCAGAAAGTAATCTGCTAATCCGTTCACCCACAAATACAAATTCTCACTATCTGCTGTAAATGATAATTGCATATTAACCTTGTTGCAGCTGTTGGTGTGAAGTTTGTGTTTGCTGTAGTTTATGACTTGCTACCTGTGTTGTTTATGTAATTAGTTAGTTAGTCTGTTTCATGTCATTAGTGAATGGTCACATAATGAACATAGTGGAAATAATTAAAGAATTCAGAAGAACTCAAATATGGAAGATACTTTAATAAATGTGAGGTTATACATCTTATCTGTACTAGTGGCATAGCACCATACAAACTAATGTGGATACCGGTAGAAGCATCAGAGAAGAACTTGGAAACACTGGTTGATATGTTAAGCAACAGTATTCAATGAAAAGGATAGCAGCAAGTGTGTCAAAGACTTGCCTGAGGCAGGTGACGTAGGCTAGCCTGTGGAATTTCAATGAAATCATGTGGTCATGGGCTGGTAATCCTAGTGGGCACTGAACTATTTTGTGGCAGTAAGCATCAGGACATAACCCCAAGGTTCTCTATGCCAGAGATGACAGGAGACCGGTAGTTTCAGTGCTGAGACAGTAGGCAGGTAATTAGAAGCTACATAAAAAAACAGGAACCCCTTTCACCACTTACCACAGCAAATAACGTTGAAGTCTATATCAGCACCCTTTTTACACAGATGGTTCTGACACCCTTTTCAACTGATACCATCTATTCTCTTTACACATGAGTACATATTCGAGTCTGACATGTGACAGCATAACAATTTCTTGGAAACTTTGGCCCACCTCTGCGTTTTACACCCTCTAAGGGTGCTTTATTAGGGCGTGGCTTAATGGCCAGTTCACACCTCTTACATCTACATAGCTCTTACTAAAGTGGCCAATGATCTTCTTACAGCTTAATCCAAAGGTCATTATTCCATACTCATCCTTCTTGATCTGTCATCAGCATTTAATCCTGTTGACCACACCTTACCACTACAGATACTTTCATCTGTATGCATGAAGTGCCTTGCTTTCTCCTGGAAATCTTCCTATCTTTGTCTGTGAGGGTACCTCAAGGCTCTGTCCTTGGCCCCTTCTCTTTTCCATCTACATGCATGGTCTCAATACCACTGATATACAGATGATACACAACTGCATCTCTCGGCCCCAGACCTCAACTCCCTCCTTACATGAATTCCTGACTGCTTGTCTGCTATATCCTCTTTCATCATCTCTCGCTTCTTAAAACTTAATATGAGTAAAACAGAACTAATAATTTCCACTGTCTCTGTCCACCTCTCTTCCTGATATAACAATACATGTTAATAGCACCCCTATAACTTCAGTTCCCAAAGCACGTTTCTTAGGGGTAATATTTGACTCCACTATTTTATTTCTCACATTCACTCCCTAACTAGCTTCTGTCATCTCCAACCTAAAAACATATCACGCATTCAACCTTTTCTTATTCAGAACAAAAGTAAATACATGCTCTTACAATATCTTGGAAGAAAGGAGGTAGGAGGCGCCCTCAGGGTACTCGGGCAATAAATTGTGTGCTAGCAAAGTATAAAATAGCAAAAGGCTCTATTTGACCTTATCATTGAAAAATACATATAATAAAATATAGGATAACGGTCCTACCTTATGCAGTGGTCACTTAATTTTTGCGTAACAAAAGATACTTTTATTGGGCACTTTAAAATTATGTTTTACGGTGTAAACCACTTCATCAGGTCAAATACTGTGCCTTTAAAAAACAAAACAGGGCACTCAGACATAGATACATCTCTAAGCTGCAACAATAAAAACTAAAACAAAGTATATGCAAAACTGTGTGCAAGTAAAATCTTGTCAGGGAATGAAATGTAAGGGAGTGAGCACATGGGATGCCTGTGGGGCCCTGCTACTAACTGTTGATTAATTGCAGCTGAGCAGCAGAGGGCCAGAGGAGAACAGGGCCTATCAGGCGGACGGGCCTAAAACTCTGCCTGGGGATAACATCTGATTGGCTGGAGTGGCCCCTTAAGAAGCTGCAGTGACGACGGGGCTCACCTTTCTGAAGACCGGACTGCAGCGTGGACTCCTGTTCCCGACCACCAGAGCCAGTGAGAATGTCCTTGTTGCTGCAGCGTCTCCTTCAGCGTGCTGAGGCTGAGGGAGGAGAAGAGTGGCTGTTGCATTGTCTGGAAGCGCCGGAAGCAGCCTCAGGATACCAGGAGCCTCCTTCTCGGGTGGATATGGATTTTCCACATGCTTCTCCCGCCTACTCGGCAGCCCGCCCGCCGGAGGAAGACCTGTCTGCGGGAGAGGGGCGTGTTTGTGGAGATGGGAGGCGTGAGGGGCGGCAAGAAGAGAGAAGGAGGTCAGGCTCGAGGCATTCCAGCAGCCCGTCCCGCCCACGGAGGAGTGCCAGAAGAGGGACTCGGAGGCACTCCTCACCGCTGCTTGAGCCGGCTCATGGCCGTGCGATGAACCGCCGCAGGCCCAATGCGTCCTGGAGAGTCTAGGCGCGGGCAAAGAAGAGGGGGCAGGTAGCGCTCTAGGTCTCCACAGCCTGTACTTGCACCAGGGATGATGTCTCCTTGGCAGCAGCCGCAGCAGGAGCCGGTGGCTTCCCAGGACGGACCCCCCCGCAGCCAGCTCAGGAGAGGGTGAGAGCACATTGCTTATTACTAATAAACTTGGTCAAGTTGTGAGGTCCTTGGCAGAGGCCCTTTCTGGGTTGTCTAGGACCCAGGGATGGATTAAGATGTAATGGGGCCCTAGGCAAGGTAGTAGATTTGGGGCCCCATGTGGTCCTTTTGGTAAGCTAAAGTGAAGAGAGGTCAATCAAGGTGGCAGGTGGGCCCCTTGACACCCACTAGGCCCCAAGCACCTGCCTAGGTTGCCTGGTGGATGATCCTGCTCTGCTAGGACCCAATCAGTGCCTATTCCTCAGCCTGTTGCGAGTGTTTGGCAGAATGCAAATGCTCAGAACACAATCCCTTCTGTTAGTCACACAGTTGCACAGCAAAGAGTGCCTGTTAGGCCTGCTGGAGTAGCAGAAACTGTGTTGAAAGAGGTACTGCCTTGTGAGCTGTCCCCATTAGGATACCACTTATCGGTTGCAATAAAAGAAAACATTTGGTGAGGTGAGTTCCTTGACTTGTTATCCCTTTTGCCTGCATCAAAAGAATTTTTGAGTAAGTATGATAAAAAAGGGGATGACAAGCCTGAGGAGGATAGGTGTAGAGCCATTCCTAGGACTGCACAGCAAAGAGTGCCCGTTAGGCCTGCAGGAGTAGCAGAAACTGTGTTGAAAGAGGTACTGCCTTGTGAGCTGTCCCCATTAGGATACCACTTATCGGTTGCAATAAAAGAAAACATTTGGTGAGGTGAGTTCCTTGACTTGTTATCCCTTTTGCCTGCATCAAAAGAATTTTTGAGTAAGTATGATAAAAAAGGGGATGACAAGCCTGAGGAGGATAGGTGTAGAGCCATTCCTAGGACTTGGCAAAATTGGTTGCAGGCGTTCTTTATTTTTGTGGCTGTCATGGAGGAGAAATACCCTAAGAGGTGCTCAGGTTTGTTCCAGCATGTCGATATCATTCTAGAGGCTTATCGGAATTTCGGCGGTCTTGCATGGTATCTGTACGACGAGGAAAAAAATTTCAGTGTACCCGTCATTAAAGTGGGGCGCCAAAGATGTCGGTCTTTGGCTTAACCTCATGTTACCCCAAAAGCCTCAGTTGTCGTCTGCTAAGCCTGCTGGATCAAACCCGCAGCCTTTTCGTAAAGGCCTGTATTTCGCCTATAATGAGTCACAATGTAGATTTCTGTGACAATGCAAATATAGACATGAGTGCAACGTTTGTGGTGGATCGCACTCGGCGAGTAGTTGTTTCAGAAAGCCTTCCGCAAGCCAGCCTGTCCACCCGGGATCTCAAAAGGGCCCAGACTCCGGAGTGTCTGCTAGAAATGCGCCCATGCTTAGAAATCTACCCAAACCGGCTGATGGCAGCTCTGCTCATGAAAGTCTTTGAGTCAAGTTTTGAGGTTCCACCTTATACAGGTTATAGCTGTGTATGGGTTGAAAACCTAGCTTCAGTTCGAAAGTTTCCAAATGTGGTAGCTGACAAAATTGATAAAGAAATTAAAGAAGGTAGGGTGGAGGCCCCGTTTCCTGAACCACCATTTGAGTCTTTCAAGTTATCGCCACTGGGGGTGGTCCCGAAGAAGGAGCCTGGCTCGTTCAGGCTCACTCATCACTTATCATTCCCGGATAGTATGTCACTGAATGATCAGGCCGACAAAAGCGTGGCTTCGGTCTCGTATTCATCTTTTGACGACGCACTGTCCTTAATTTGTGCTTCTGGGAAGTGCTCGCTCTTGTCTAAGGTGGATGTGAAGTCCGCATTTCCATTGCTGCCTGTTCATCCAGACGGCTTCAACTCATTGGGGTTTCAATTTAATGGTTTTTACTTTTATGACAAATGTCTCCCAATGGGTTTTGCGTTGTCATGTTTTTATATTGAGGCATTTTCATCATTCCTGCAGTGAGTTGTTTCATCTGTCTCACCAGCAGCTGGAATAATTCATTATCTGGATGATTTCCTGATCATTGGTAGGGAGGGCAGCTCAGAATGTGAAGACACTTTGATTGCATTTTGTAATGTTGCCACTCGTTTTGGTATTCCTCTTGCCGATGATAAAACTGTCCCCCATGCACTTGCCTGGAGTTCCTCGGAATCTCCATCGATACGCAGGAGATGGTTTTCTGCCTTCCAGCTGTTAAGATTCTGCGGATGCTGTTTTTGATTTCTGGGTTGTTGTGCGCAAAAAAAGGCCAGGTTATGCTAGATCCAGTCCCTTTTGGGTTTGTTTGCATTTACATCCAGGGTCATCCCGATGGGCCGCATTTTTTGTTGTCGGTTGTCCTTTTTGACCCGTGGCCTCAAGTCTCATTTCGCCCACGTTAGATTAACTCATCAGGTAAAGGAGGATTTGGTCATTTGGGATAAGTTTTTGGAGAATTTTAACAGTAGATCCATTTGGCAATCTGAATTTGAGGATTCGGACGCCCTTGGCCTACGTACCTGATGCGTCTGGCTCCGTCGGTTTTGGAGCATACTGGCAAGGCCACTGGTGCACTGAGGCATGGTCATTCATGCTGGTGGGAACGACTTGGGGAGGATGGAGACCGGCAGGTTAATTCGGGAAATGAAACATACCTTTTACTTTCTTAAATCTCTGTTTCCATCTTCTATTATAATTTTTTCTGAAATCATCCCCCGCCTTTGCTGGTCTCCATCATCCCCTTGCGGTTACTTGGATAGAATCAGGCGCAGGGTTAATTGGGCGATTGGCTGTTTTTTGAATAATATTGGTGGTTATTCCTTTCGGCATAGAGAGCTAGAAGGATTTGTGGAAGGGTTGTTCATTTTTGACAGGGTCCATTTAAATCCCATTGGCCTGGACATATTTAATAATAACCTACAAGAAATGGTAGAGACGGCCGTGGTTGGGCGGGTCAAGGCTGCAGTTTGACTCCTTTGCCTCGACGGTTGGGACTAGTGATTCAGCTCCGCTGAGTGTACTTACGTTTATTAGTTTACAAGCTGTTTGAGTGTTATTGAACGTAAAGCTCAGTGTGAAATTACTTCTTGGTAACCTTTAATAAAAGCCACGACCTATTACCTACAAATTTGTGGTTGTGTCTATTATTTACAGTGTATGGTGATACTTACATAGATTGTCCCCACATGTCATCCCATGTCAGGGAACGAAATGTAAGGGAGTGAGCACATGGGATGCCTGTGGGACCCTGCTACTAACTGTTGATTAATTGCAGTTGAGCAGCAGAGGGCCAGAGGAGAACAGGGCCTATCAGGTGGACGGGCCTGAAACTCTGCCTGGGGATAACACCTGATTGGCTGGAGCGGCCCCTTAAGAAGCTGCAGTGACGACGGGGCTCACCTTTCTGAAGACCGGACCACAGCGTGGACTCCTGTTCCCCCCCTCCCCCCCCCCTTTTTGTTATGCGTTTTGTTGTGGCTTTTATTAGTAGGGGCTGGTGATTCATCTCCGCTGACTGTACTTATGTTTATTAGTTTACAAGCTGTTTGAGTGTTATTGAGCATAAAGCTCAATAAATAATAGAAGATGGAAACAGAGATTTAAGAAAGTAAAAGGTACGTTTCAGTTCCCGAATTAACCTGCCGGTCTCCATCCTCCCCAAGTCATTCCCACCAGCATGAATGACCAAAACTCTTGGGGGTGGAAACACTTCGCATGCCAGGAACACCTGGTCCAACAGAGAGTTCCACCTGAGACCCCTCACTAATTTCCAAAAAACAGAAAATAAATTGACATTTAAAGATAAATTAGACCCATAAACTCTTCGAACCGCTCTGTCATGAGCCCAGAAAACATATGAATATCCAATAATCCATACATTGACACTAGCTGGAGGACCTGGAAATAAGCAGTTATAAAATCAGAGATGGGCGCACATACATTTTGTACCTATCGCTATTCCATCTTCCAATGTGTTGGATCTCCGAGCTAGATATACCAAGGGAATTGACTGTAGTGGCAGCCCCAATTCGGAAGGAATGGGGGATAAAATTAAATTCCGATAAACCCAGCCTATCCAATGCCTTGGATAGAACTGAGCTAAACTGGTACCGAGTAACCGGAGAACCATCTTCATGCACCAGGAATGATCCACTAGCCATAGGACGTATGCCCAAATATCTGGAGACCAGTTTTACCAGACAAATAGCAGGATTGCCAGCCTCAGCCAAAACCACTGATCTGCTGCAACCCAACTGATCATTTTTTACCTTCCGCAGAAAAATTAACAGCTGCTCGTCTCTAATGCCAACATCAGAGAGAGAGATATTTGGAAAAGAAGCAGGCAGTTTACTTCCGGCAAACAGAAGGAGCGATCAGTGTGGCAGGGTAGAAGAGGGGAAGGATAAAGGTGCTGCTCTTGGTATCCACCTCGGTGGCAAAAGTATCTGTGTTTGAGACAAGAAGAGAAAGAGTGCACACAGGGGAACAGTACAGCAGTAGATTGGGTGAATTCAGAATAATCTCATCTCTAGAAG
This sequence comes from Hyperolius riggenbachi, assembly GCF_040937935.1. Taxonomy (NCBI): domain Eukaryota; kingdom Metazoa; phylum Chordata; class Amphibia; order Anura; family Hyperoliidae; genus Hyperolius; species Hyperolius riggenbachi. The sequence continues at coordinate 173,432,281 of NC_090652.1, read as the reverse complement.
TTCCTGGCGAGCCTGTACAGGAGTAGCCAGCGTGTAGGCTTTTATACCTCTAGCCAGGAATCAGGCACAAAGGCAGCTGGATTTCTCCTTCACTCGGATGGTTGTTGGCAGGCAACGAGCGGCTCTGAAGTTGTACACCCTGTCTGTGTGCGAGTCCGCTATATGCGGTTGCACAAACAGATTGTGGTGGATTTCAAAGCATCAGCTCCAGGATTGAGGGATCTAAAAGCAAAGCTCCACGCTGCTCCATGAGTCTTGCACAGGCAGTTCACAGGCAGTTGGAGTGGTAGTCTGATTGTAATGCAGCAATGCGTGTAGGAAAGAAGAAACGGCGGCTGCCGTATAGTGTTAAGATTTATTAAAATATATTGCAACGCGTTTCAGGAGACCAAGTCCTCCTTTCATCAGGCAAAGAGTTACAATGATGTTTGCAAGACAGTTAAATACATAATTTCCTGTTCAATTAGAAAACGTTTTTTTTAAAAGGACTAATCAGGGTTGAGGTTAGAAGGGACCAATCAGGATTGAGAGCCAATCAGGGTTGAGGTTAAAAAGCATGGGCTAGGTTTTGGAAAGCCATGTCATCAATATGCAAATGACTGGCTCCCATGAGTCTAAATGTGCAGCATATCAATATTTGAGCTGCAGCTTTGGCAGAGGAAGTGAAAGTTTAAAATAAATTTCTGTTGGCAAATAAAATACTTGAAGATTGTGGGTTTAAAATTGTATCTTGTGTAAAATTTATATCAAATATTTATGGGGGTCGCCCTAATATTCAATATATTATAGAGGATGGGTGCATAAGAGCTTCTAACCATTTGGCAATGCTGTACAAACAGCAACAGTCAAAATGCCAGAACAAGCAAGGCCCAGACAACAAAACACAACAAACACTAGGTGACTGGAAAACCACACAAAAAATATACATCCATGTCTTAAAACAGGACTTGGTTTACATTATAAAAGCAAAAACAGAGGGCGTCAGAAATCTTGCAAATGACTCTCTTCAAGTCTGAAGAAATGTGGGACTTGATTACTAAAATAACCCATGGATAATAAATAGTCTATGCTAATATCTGTCTACAAGATAAAAAACGTGAAGAGTTACAAAATATCACTAAACAACCTTTTGATAAATATTGTAGATAATAATTAGTAGAAATGGAAATAATTGTATACACACACACACACACACACACACACACACACACACACACACACACACACACACACACACACACACACACACACACACACACACACACACACACACACACACACACACACGTACATATACATATACATACACATATACATACACATATACATACATATACACATACACATACACATATACATATACATATACTGTATATACACATACTTACACACACACATATATACACATATACACACAAACATATACACATACACACAAACATACACACGCATACATACACATACATATATACTCACATACACACATTTATACATATACACACACACATACACACATATACATACATACATACATACATACATACATACACACACATACATACATACACACACATGTGCAAGAAAGGGAACAAAACGTTCAATCATTCATATTCTCCAAAGCAATATTAAGTCCATTAGGGGTTAAAGTGTCCAACTGTAGTATCCAGAAGGTTTCTCGATTGCACAGAGTCCTAAATCGTTTATATTTGCTGTTATTATCTATAATCTGTTCAATAATGGTCAATTTCAGCAAGTCAAAGTTCTTATTGTGGGTTTCATTGAAATGTTTAGAGACGCTGTGCTTGTCACAACCTTTTTTGATGTTCTCTCTATGTTTATTTAGTCTGTTATGGAAGGGCTGTTTGGTGCATCCCACATATTGCAGTTTGCATGGGCACTCTAAAAGATAAATCACGAAAGAAGTCTTGCACGTTAAAAATTGGTGAATAGGCCAAGTTTGATTGTTTGTGGTAGATGTGAAACTCTTTTTTTTTTTCTTTTTTTTTTTTTGCCAAAGCTGCAGCTCAAATATTGATATGCTGCACATTTAGACTCATGGGAGCCAGTCATTTGCATATTGATGACATGGCTCTCCAAAACCTAGCCCATGCTTTTTAACCTCAACCCTGATTGGCTCTCAATCCTGATTGGTCCCTTCTAACCTCAACCCTGATTAGTCCTTTTAAAAAAAACGTTTTCTAATTGAACAGGAAATTATGTATTTAACTGTCTTGCAAACATCATTGTAACTCTTTGCCTGATGAAAGGAGGACTTGGTCTCCTGAAACGCGTTGCAATATATTTTAATAAATCTTAACACTATACGGCAGCCGCCGTTTCTTCTTTCCTACACGCATTGCTGCATTACAATCAGACTACCACTCCAACTGCCTGTGAACTGCCTGTGCAAGACTCATGGAGCAGCGTGGAGCTTTGCTTTTAGATCCCTCAATCCTGGAGCTGATGCTTTGAAATCCACCACAATCTGTTTGTGCAACCGCATATAGCGGACTCGCACACAGACAGGGTGTACAACTTCAGAGCCGCTCGTTGCCTGCCAACAACCATCCGAGTGAAGGAGAAATCCAGCTGCCTTTGTGCCTGATTCCTGGCTAGAGGTATAAAAGCCTACACGCTGGCTACTCCTGTACAGGCTCGCTAGCAACTTCTAGAGGTGAGATTATTCTGAATTCACCCAATCTACTGCTGTACTGTTCCCCTGAGTGCGCTCTGTCTCTTCTTGTCTCAAACACAGATCAGAGAGAGAGAGAGAGACAACAGACACCCCAAACTTATTAGGGGCAGTAATTCTGAAATTACCTGCAATTTGTGGTTGTGTCTATTATTTACAGTGTATGGTGAAATTTACATGTATTGTCCCCACATGTCATCCCAAGTACACAGTATATGCAATTAAAATCGAATGCAATAATCAAATCCAATATGCAATTGTATGCACTACATATACTCTAATACACATTATAGCAAAGTATTAAAAGGGTATTTTAAAAAAGGCTGTATTAATAGTTCATGGTGGTGTATAATATATAATTATGTTGCTAGTGCAATATGCATAGCGAGAACAATGCCAAAATGACATCTGTATTGCCCACGACCATATATAACCCCTTATTTGCATAATGAATGGTGGGTATATAAATAAGATAGGTGGCCAATGAAGATGGGGACACAAATGTTATCACTAGATTCTCCAATCAACATAATACTATCAAAAACATCATGCGAAAACACTGGCTTCTGCTACAGATGGACCCAATTCTTAAAACTAATCAAACAAGTAAGCCGAGGTGTATCTTTCATAGAGCAAAAACACACAAAAATAGATTGGCCCCTAGCCTGTTAAAAAATCATAATCAACTGAGACCAAAGGACACTACCGTAAGATGCCATCAGGGCTGAGTAACATGTTGCTCACAACCTAAATGTCTATGTTGCGATAAGTGCAGAGGCTGCCTATTTTGAGTCCACAATAACAGGAGATACATACCCAATCAAATATGCTATGGATTGCTCAACAACTCTTGTGGTCTACCTGATCACCTGTCCATGTGTATTGTATATGTATGGCATGGGCGTAACAAGAGACCCTGCAAGGGATGCCGCTGCAGAGGGCCCCATGGGGGAAGAAGTTTCTTTTCCCCATCCCGAGACACTGACAACTAAGGGCACGGAGAGAAAAAACTTTCTGCTCTCTGCACAATTGTTCTAATGACTGCTCAGCCACTGATAAGGAATCATACAAAGTTTTGTAGACAAGGATTTGTAGACGGTCCCTATTCAGAGTGCAGCCAGGTCTTGTGTACATCGCCTGGTCCTCAACCTTTCTACCCCTCCCCAAGTGCTCTGTACTGTAGTGATGCTGTCAGAGGAGTCTGCAGAGCTAGTTTGGCTCTCCATCAGAAATGGACAGAGTGAGTGTAATAAGCTGAGGCTAGGAGCACTCTCGTCTGGCGGTTTCTGTATGTGTTTTCTGCTCACTATGGGCTTGATTCACTAAACCGTGATAACTCAAATATCACACCTTATCAAAGATATTACACCTTATCAAAGTTAACACTCCTTATCAGAGTAGCATAGCGAGCGCTACGAACGTATGCCTGCTAATTGGCAATGGCACTCGTCCTGCCCTGAGCCCCTGCACCTTTTATGCTTCTCCGCACACTGCTTCAGCGAAAGTTAGTATATTATGTATCTCCGCACACTGCCTGAGCGCTAGTTTTTATATTAACCCTCCAGTTACCCTCTATCCTGTACTGCCACAGAATCGGTACATGTGGGTACATATGTTCAAATTCAATGTTTACATTATGGGATATATCCGGTCCCTGTCTTCCTGTCTCCCTGCCTCTGTTACTGCCCATACAACTAGACAGGACCTTCTGGCCACCTATCTTAGTTATATACCCACCATTCATTATGCAAATAGGGGGCTTATATATACAGGGAGTGCAGAATTATTAGGCAAATTAGTATTTTGACCACATCATCCTCTTTATGCATGTTGTCTTACTTCAAGCTGTATAGGCTCAAAAGCCTACTAACAATTAAGCATATTAGGTGATGTGCATCTCTGTAATGAGAATGGGTGTGGTCTAATGACATTAACACCCTATATCAGGTGTGCATAATTATTAGGCAACTTCCTTTCCTTTGGCAAAATGGGTCAAAAGAAGGACTTGATAGGCTCAGAAAAGTCAAAAATAGTGAGATATCTTGCAGAGGGATGCAGCACTCTTAAGATTGCAAAGCTTCTGAAGCGTGATCATCGAACAATCAAGCGTTTCATTCAAAATAGTCAACAGGGTCGCAAGAAGCGTGTGGAAAAACCACGGCGCAAAATAACTGCCCATGAACTGAGAAAAGTCAAGCGTGCAGCTGCCAAGATGCCACTTGCCACCAGTTTGGCCATATTTCAGAGCTGCAACATCACTGGAGTGCCCAAAAGCACAAGGTGTGCAATACTCAGAGACATGGCCAAGGTAAGAAAGGCTGAAAGACGACCACCACTGAACAAGACACACAAGCTGAAACGTCAAGACTGGGCCAAGAAATATCTCAAGACTGATTTTTCTAAGGTTTTATGGACTGATGAAATGAGAATGAGTCTTGATGGGCCAGATGGATGGGCCCGTGGCTGGATTGGTAAAGGGCAGAGAGCTCCAGTCCGACTCAGACGCCAGCAAGGTGGAGGTGGAGTACTGGTTTGGGCTGGTATCATCAAAGATGAGCTTGTGGGGCCTTTTTGGGTTGAGGATGGAGTCAAGCTCAACTCCCAGTCCTACTGCCAGTTTCTGGAAGACACCTTCTTCAAGCAGTGGTACAGGAAGAAGTCTGCATCCTTCAAGAAAAACATGATTTTCATGCAGGACAATGCTCCATCACACGCGTCCAAGTACTGCACGGCGTGGCTGGCAAGAAAGGGTATAAAAGAAGAAAAACTAATGACATGGCCTCCTTGTTCATCTGATCTGAACCCCATTGAGAACCTGTGGTCCATCATAAAATGTGAGATTTACAAGGAGGGAAAACAGTACACCTCTCTGTACAGTGTCTGGGAGGCTGTGGTTGCTGCTGCATGCAATGTTGATGGTGAACAGATCAAAACACTGACAGAATACATGGATGGCAGGCTTTTGAGTGTCCTTGCAAAGAAATATTGGTCACTGATTTGTTTTTGTTTTGTTTTTGAATGTCAGAAATGTATATTTGTGAATGTTGAGATGTTATATTGGTTTCACTGGTAAAAATAAATAATTGAAATGGGTATATATTTGTTTTTTAAGTTGCCTAATAATTATGCACAGTAATAGTCACCTGCACACACAGATATCCCCCTAAAATAGCTAAAACTAAAAACAAACTAAAAACTACTTTCAAAAATATTCAGCTTTGATATTAATGAGTTTTTTGGGTTCATTGAGAACATGGTTGTTGTTCAATAATAAAATTATTCCTCAAAAATACAACTTGCCTAATAATTCTGCACTCCCTGTACAGATATACTGATCATTTTGGCATTCCTGCCATTTATGCGGTTGTGCGTAATGCAGATGTTACTCTGGTATTCTCGGTATGCATATTGCACTAGCAACAGAATTATGTACTATTAATATAGCTTTTTTTTTTTTTTTTTTTTAATACCCTTTTAATACTTGGTTATAATGTATATTAGAGTATATGTAGTGCATAAAATTGCATATCAGATTTAATTATTTCATTAGATTTTAATTGCATACACTGTGTACTAGATTTTACTTGCACACATTTTTGCATATATTTTGTTTTAGTTTTTATTGTTGAAGCTTATGCCGGGCATACACGGCTGTGATTATACGGCAGATCGAGCTGCTAGCTCAATGCCGGCGCATCCCCGCTCGTTCGCATGGATCGATCCCCGCTCGTCCACGCGGGCGGCTGCTAATCAACCACTCGTTTCTTCTATTGTTCTCCCCGCCGGTATCGAGCACACTATCGATCCGGCGGGGTATCGGACACGTCGGATATTATCAATCGAGCCATCAGGCTCGATTGATAATCCTCCCAGCAGCCGTGTATGCCCAGCATTAGAGTTGTATCTATGTCTTAGTGCCCTATTTGTTTTTTAGAAGCACAGTACTCTACCTGATGAAGCGGTTTACACCACAAAACACGTTGTCATTTTAAAGTGCCTATTTTTTATTATACGTGTTTTTTAATAAGATGGTCAAATAGAGCCTTTTGTTATTTTATACTTTTCTGGCACACAATTTATTGCCTAAGTACTCCAAGGGCGCCTCCTATCTTCTTTCCTCTGCATATCTTCCCTGATTAGGGGTCACCACCTAAGCAGGTGGCTGTTTTCTAGGAGATGCGACCACCACTACACCAACATAAGGCCGAGTGGGGATGGTACTTTCCCATATGCTGTTTGGAGTGTTTGCCTCAACCCGGCTTTGTGAGTATATTTCATTAATTATACATCTATGTAACCAACGTACGGTATTACACCAAATTGGGCTCCTGGTCTCCTCCCGTTCCTTTACTTCTGTCCTCCCAGCCCCCATTCTAATAATATCTTGTCTGGACTGTTGTAACTTACTACTTTGTGGACTACTAACAGACTGGCACCTCTCCAATCTGTACTTAACTTGGCTGCTTATTCATATTTCTTCTCGCTGTTCCTCTGCTGCGCCTCTTTGTCAAGCTCTTCATTGGCTACCAATTAACCAGAGGATCCAGTTCAAACTCTTAACCCTAACCTGCAAAGCACCCCACAATCTCCCTCCCCGTACATCTCCTCACTAGTTTCCAGATACCAACCCAACCATAATCTCAGATCTGCACATAACTTTCTTTTGTCGTCCTCTAGAATCTCCTCACATTCATGTATATAAGGTTTTGCACGTGTTTCACCCTTCCTCTGGAATTCCTTGCTACACACTCCCCTCCTCTTGTTTCCCCACCCCATTCTTTAGATTGTTACTTTTGTGTAATGATCGCTGCTGCAGCAGCTATTACTGGAAGTAGTAGTGCTGCAGCTCAGGCAGTTCTGATCTATTTCCATGCAAGCTGCATAGCTTTGTCTGTCTTTCCCTGCTGTCAGCTTGTGACTGATTATCATTCACCTGTGTGGGAATCTGCATGTCTGCTCCCATTGGATGACCTCAGTATAAAGATCTGCTTCCTGCAGGGTTTCCTTGGGTTTTCATAGCTTCAGCTTAAGCCAGTCTTGCTGTCGCTTTAGCCCCCGATCGTGTTTCTTGTTATAAAGATACTTTGCTGGTCTTTGCATCATATATTGGTTCATTGCCAATATATATGCATACCAGCACGTTTATTATTTTCCTTGTATTTGTGTTACGTGATACATCAGTGTCGCTGATGTATACGTACACGAACTGTTTATATCCTGTGTGCAGTTAGTCAGCTTTCCAGCACGTTTTGGTAGGTTGCGCGTACCGTGACCACCCGTGCTGAGGTAGTTACCCTGCTCCTGGTTCTGTTTGTGGATTGCGTTCATCTCTGCGAAGAGATAACGAATCCTTCTGAATCCTGTTCTGTTACTGTTTGTGGATTGCGTTCATCTCTGCGAAGAGATAACGAATCCTTCTGAATCCTGTTCTGTTACCGTTTGTGGATTGCGTTCATCTCTGCGAAGAGATAGCGAATCCTTCTGAGTCCTGTTCCCTGTATTACTCCATTCCTAGTCAGCGTTCCTGCTTATGTCATATATCGGTTCATTGCCGATATATACATATGTTAGTCAGACGTTACAAATAGTTTCATTGATAGCTGTAATTGTAATACGCTAGGAAAACATACTTATTGTATATTTATCTGTGTTACGTTCATCTATCTTAATCCTGCTGTTTTCTGACTGTCCTGTCCTGTCTTTGTGAGGCACGCCATCGCCGCATCGCATTGGCTGCCTCATTCCAGTCTGTCTGGTTTTGGACGCTTGCTGTCGCTAAGTAGCCGCTAGCTAGCAAGCGTTCATTCTGTCTACCTGTCCTGATCTCCTCAGTTCTGGTTTGTGCGCTCAGCGCTACTTTGCGCTGAGACGTTATAACGAAAGCATTGTTTGTGCCTGTCAGATCAGCACCGGCTCTGTGCGCCACAATCTCCTATTGGAGTCAGTCCTCCCCTCCACTATACTAGGGATAGCCTGTTTCCTGGTGCTAGTGTGTGTACCTCCTCCACGCCAGCTCATGCGTTGCATGCTGACTGTGGAGAATACACCACCAAGCCTTACATTATGAAAACCCCATTACCAATCCCCGTTGTGGGGGGGATTCCCAGAAAGTATGACACTGTTAATTATGGTTCCTGTTCCTTTAAGAAATTTGAAGAACTTAGCTCTGAAACAGAAAATGAGTTTTTCTCTGAATGTGCCAGGTTCCTGGCCAATCCTGATCTCCAAGCGACTCCTGTTTCAACCTGGGCACTCCAACTAAGTTATATTTTGTTTAAAGGGGAATTATTCCAGTGGGCATTTGATGTTCTCAATCATTCCGATTTGAAAGATAGACCGCTGGAATTTCTAGCGTTTGTGATCCATAACTGGTTGCGCATAGATCCATTGCCTTTTCCTCTTAATGAACTCCTGGCAGCAGGCCAATCAGCTGCTCCTTCAATTGCTTGCAAGAATGAGCAGCAAGCAGAAAGTGTTACTGATAATTTTCCTGCAGCTTTGAATAAATCACCAAAAACCGCAAGGTCAAAGGCAAAACGCAAACGTTCTAAGAAACGTGTCCAATCTGCAGAATCGTTATCCTTAGCGACTGAGACCTATAATGAGATTCTGCCATTAACAGATAATGAAATGCAATTGTCTTTCAGGGGAGTTAAATGGACTTATGAAACTACTAATGAACTTTCCTCCCTGGCTAGGGAAAATAAAGATTTTTGTTTAAAAAAATTATCTGAGTATGATTATGAGGAGATATTACAGAGTATTGAACAAATCAACTTATTTGTAAAGCAAGGAAAGTTTGCATACACTACAGTTCAGCACTTGCTACAGGTATTGGAGATTCTTATGCTACGTACACACATGCGACAACGATCGTTCGTTAAGAACGACGAACGAACTTTTAATTGATGAAAGAACGACCTAAGTAAAGGTAGTTTTAAAATGTGTGTAACGATCTGATCGTTAGAACGAACGTTACATCACAGAAAGCAACTATTGCGCCTGCGCATAAAAATGAGAAGTTCCATGGAGAAATAGTGAAATGCGCATGTCAAGCCTAGTACGAACGATCGTTTCCAACGATGTACTACTTTTGCAAACGATCGTCGTTGGTTAAAATCCGCCGAGACAGAACTTTCTTTTGTAGCGATTTGGCTCGTTCGTCGTTTGCCATAATAGTCGGTGGTTCGTTTTTTGTAACGATCGTCGTTGGTAAAGATCGGGGAACGATCGTTACAAACGACTATAGTCGCATGTGTGTACGCACCTTTAGGAATAAGGAATCTGCCAATCACCTGCTAATTAACCCAATATATGTCCCTGCTACAATCATATCTGCAAACCATGATCTGCCTGTTAAGTATGCTTGGAATCCTCCATTTGAGAAAGGAGAGATGGAAGCTCTGGTCAATGAATGGAAGAATGATTCAAGTTCATTTTGTCAATTTTACAGTGCAAAAAGTGAATTGGTATTGAATGCATGCATTAAGTCTGCCTATAACCTAATAAAAACTGGTGTGTGTGAGTATGACTTTGTGGCTCCATTGATTGATGTGTGGGAACTGATTTTGGATGATTTTTATGTGACTCCGAATTCGCAAATTTGGCGTTCTGACCCGCCTGCTTCAGCACCTTTGGCTGATTCAGCAGGTGATTCGGAGCTCTTTTTGTGTGAAATTGAAGTTCCTGCAATTCCACCCTGTACCATGGATAACTCAGTGTTACTTCCCAGTAAAACAGAAGCCACTGATACATTCTTAACCTTGCCCTGCGCAAATTTCTCAGCAGAGAATCCAGAGGTCCTGCTGACTTCCGAGTCCAGCCTAGCCAGTACTCATGACCAGTCATGACTCTTTGTTTAGTGAAACAGACACCAGAAAAATCTTGCCTGTCTCTGCAAACACTTCTGCAGAAATTACCTGTGTTAATAAAGTTCAACTCCTGTCTGATCCAGCAGATGCCAATAGATGCACTACATCAGTTTCCGAGTCCCAGCAATCCTGTCTAGTAAACTCAGAACCCCAGCATCTGAATTTTCCAATTTTACAAATGAATGGTGATTCAGATGCGCAAACATTGTGTCTTGATCTTCCTGTTTCTACACCTCGCTCTAGTTTCGTGAATAGCTCAGAGCATCTGCTATGTGAACCTGAAATCGCAGAATTATTACCTTGTTCAGAAAATTTTCCAATAAATTTGCCCTGTACCATGAATTGTGCAGTAGATCTCCCCAATGAAACTCAGGTCACAGAATCATTATGCTGTCCAGCAGGTGCTTCCATGGTTTTGCCCTGCAATATGGACTGTTCAGTGATCCTGTCCAGTGAAGCTGTGGTCGCAGAGTCTTATGCTTCACCCAGTACTTTGGATACTTTAAACCCTCTAGCAGAGGAGGCTGAAGCACTGCTTACCTCAGTTGGTGTTGCAGTAATATTCACTTGTCTAGCAGCTGTTTTGGAATTACAGTCTGCTCTAATAAAACTTGATGAATTTCTGCCCAGCAAAGCAGAAGCCATTGAAATATTGTCCTCGTCAGCAAGTGTGTCAGATACCTTGTCCTGTACACAGTCTGATTTAACCAATGTTGTTGAGTCCCTCTCCAGTGTTGTAACAGCCGAGGAACTCCAGCCCTGTCCTCTGAATGTTTCAGAAGTCTTGCCCTGTAACATGGATAATTCTGATTCTCTGGTCAAAATAATAGAAATCTCAGAATTTCAGTCCGGTCTGATGAGTGTTCCTGAAACCCAGCCCTGTATCCTGAAAGATTCTGGTTCTCTGGCCGCTGTGGCAGAGGTTCCAGAGTCCCCTTCCTGTCCAGGGAATTCCTCAGTTTTGCCTAGTCCAGTGGGGGCTGCTGCAATACTGATTTGTTCTGCAGCGCCTCATGAGCTCCAATCCAGTGTATTAAATGAGTCTCTGTCCAGTCCAGAGGTAGTTGTGGAGTCCCTGTCTGGTTCAGTGCATACATCAGAAGATTTGTCCTGTCTTGTTAGTGCCCCTGAATCTGATTTGTTACTGACTTTGCTGGAATCAGCGACATCTAAGTCTGATCCAGCATTCTCGTGTAAAAGTCCAGTAGTTGCGAAGTTTAGTCATGATGATTTTTTTTTGGCCAGTCCTGGTTTTGGTCCTGTCTTGGCTGACCCTGAGGCTCACAGTTCCTTGACATGCCCAGAGGTTTCTCTTGTGCCGGTGTGCCCAGATGTTCTTTGTGTGCCAGAATGCCCAAGTGTGTCTAAGGTGTTAGCGTGCTCTGATGCTTCCTTAGTGGGAACACGTTCTGATATTGCCAGTCTGCCTGCATGCCCAGAGATGGTTCTGGTCCCTGAAAGCCCTGATATTGATGTTTGTCCTTGTGGCCCTGACTCGGGAATTGCCCTAGGTTCCATAGGGGTTCTTGATGGTTCTCCATGTGAGCCTAAGGGGCATTCTGACCTATGGGGATCTCTTTGGAGCTTCAAGGTGTTCTGGGAGGTCTCTGAGAAAACTTGTCCTGGTGCCTGGACTGGTTCAACAGTGGGTTTTGTGTTGGTAAAGACAGTACCGGTGGGCATTGCAAAGGCTTTGGCGTTTCTGAACGGTTCCTGGAAGGCGGTGGGTATCGCTCAGGGAGTTTCGGAGGGCTTTCTTCTGGAAATCATGGTTCTGATGGGTGTCACACTGGGGCTTGTAGTACTGATGGGCATGGTTCTGTAGGTTCTGGTTCTGATGGGTCCAGTCTTGTGGGGACTGATTCTGGAATTCGGTCTTGCCGGGCTGTCCCGGTCATCATGAATTATCAGTCAGACTGTTTTGTTGGGAATTTCGGTTTTGAAAAGCGTCTGGAATCCGCTTTTAAAGGCGGGGGTACTGTAATGATCGCTGCTGCAGCAGCTATTACTGGAAGTAGTAGTGCTGCAGCTCAGGCAGTTCTGATCTATTTCCATGCAAGCTGCATAGCTTTGTCTGTCTTTCCCTGCTGTCAGCTTGTGACTGATTATCATTCACCTGTGTGGGAATCTGCATGTCTGCTCCCATTGGATGACCTCAGTATAAAGATCTGCTTCCTGCAGGGTTTCCTTGGGTTTTCATAGCTTCAGCTTAAGCCAGTCTTGCTGTCGCTTTAGCCCCCGATCGTGTTTCTTGTTATAAAGATACTTTGCTGGTCTTTGCATCATATATTGGTTCATTGCCAATATATATGCATACCAGCACGTTTATTATTTTCCTTGTATTTGTGTTACGTGATACATCAGTGTCGCTGATGTATACGTACACGAACTGTTTATATCCTGTGTGCAGTTAGTCAGCTTTCCAGCACGTTTTGGTAGGTTGCGCGTACCGTGACCACCCGTGCTGAGGTAGTTACCCTGCTCCTGGTTCTGTTTGTGGATTGCGTTCATCTCTGCGAAGAGATAACGAATCCTTCTGAATCCTGTTCTGTTACTGTTTGTGGATTGCGTTCATCTCTGCGAAGAGATAACGAATCCTTCTGAATCCTGTTCTGTTACCGTTTGTGGATTGCGTTCATCTCTGCGAAGAGATAGCGAATCCTTCTGAGTCCTGTTCCCTGTATTACTCCATTCCTAGTCAGCGTTCCTGCTTATGTCATATATCGGTTCATTGCCGATATATACATATGTTAGTCAGACGTTACAAATAGTTTCATTAATAGCTGTAATTGTAATACGCTAGGAAAACATACTTATTGTATATTTATCTGTGTTACGTTCATCTATCTTAATCCTGCTGTTTTCTGACTGTCCTGTCCTGTCTTTGTGAGGCACGCCATCGCCGCATCGCATTGGCTGCCTCATTCCAGTCTGTCTGGTTTTGGACGCTTGCTGTCGCTAAGTAGCCGCTAGCTAGCAAGCGTTCATTCTGTCTACCTGTCCTGATCTCCTCAGTTCTGGTTTGTGCGCTCAGCGCTACTTTGCGCTGAGACGTTATAACAAAAGCATTGTTTGTGGCTGTCAGATCAGCACCGGCTCTGTGCGCCACAATCTCCTATTGGAGTCAGTCCTCCCCTCCACTATACTAGGGATAGCCTGTTTCCTGGTGCTAGTGTGTGTACCTCCTCCACGCCAGCTCATGCGTTGCATGCTGACTGTGGAGAATACACCACCAAGCCTTACATTTTGTCACTGTAATTGCCAATTCTGTATTTTGTACGGTATTTTATTAAAGGAGACCCCCAGATGCAGCGATGGAAGATGGCGGCGATGTTTGGCGGGTGTGCACGCGCATATCTGAGGAACGAGGCCATGGTCCTGAAGGATAGCACCACAGCATAACGACTTGCTCCCCATCGGCCGGGTAAAGGGAGCATCACTTAGATTTTCACCTGAGTAATGTTCCCTAACAATCGGTCATCACATGAGGGAAACCGGCAATAGGATTTGGCGGCAATCCTCGTGCGATAAGTAGCTGGCTTCTGCACGCTACTTATCACCTTGAATTAAATATGGCCCTATGTCTTTTAAGCTGCAGAACGAAGCAGAAGCAATGACCCTTTCAACTTTACTGCAGTAGAACCTTATCTCAAGCTATCGCTCAGTGTTTCTTGGCTGTTTAAAGCAAACCTGAAGCAAAAATAAACTTATGATATAATGAATTGTACATGTCGTACAGCTAAGAAATAGAAAATTAGTAGCAAAGAAAATATTCTTAGGGCCTGTAGACACCGCTGTGCTTGCGCTGTGCTTTTCAAATCGCATGCGGTTTTTAATCTCAAGGTTTTCTGAAAAATCATGAAAATCGTGAAGACCTGTACACACTGGTGCTATGCGCTTTTTGCTATTCTCATGAAGGCTTGCAATTTAAAAATTGCATCCGATTTTAATAACGCAGCGCAAGAGCAGCAGTGTGTACAGGGTGTTTTCCAGTACAGGAGTTAAGAAACGTCAGTTGTTATCTAGGCAAAAGAACTTCTCTGAGCTCTTCGACCCAACAGTCCTGTTTTCTGAAGCACGTATCTCAACCTGTCTCTCGCTGTTTCTTGGTTGTTTAAGATTCTACTGCAGGAAAGTTCAAAGGGTGATCTGCTCTTTTATATAGTTTAAATACTGTGTTGTTTGTAAACTGCAAATATTACAGTCTGATGCAATGTTATTTAAAAAAAAATTGCTTCTGTATAACTGAAAATAAAAATGAGACTCTTTTCTTTGTTACTAATGTTCTATTAATTATCTATACTACACATACAATTCAGTATCTCATAGGTTTATCTTTGCTTCAGTGTCACTTTAAGCTCTTCATAAGATAGGACTGACTTTGACCAAGTTGACTAGCTCAAAGGAGCTCTTTTGCATAGATAACTCATTTTTTTTTAACTCTTCCTTTACTGGAAAATAGCTCCCAAATTGAGAAGCTACCTCTCTCTACTATGGCATTTATTAACATAGCTTTTCCCATGGAAGGAGTGCTACTTAGAGGTGGGCCGAACGGTTCGCCAGTGAACGGTTCCAGGCGAACCTCGGGTGGTTCACCTTCGCCGGCGAAGGCGAACGTTCCTGAATGTTCGATTCGCCCCATAATGCTCTATGAGGGTCAACTTTGACCCTCTGCATCACAGTCAGCAGGCGCATTGTAGCCAATCCGGCTATACTAAGCCCTGGAGCCCCACCCCCCTTATATAAGACAGGCTCCGGCGGCCATTAGCCTCACTCGTGTGCCTGCTAGAGACAGACTAGGGACAGCTTTTGCAGACTTGTTCTCCTAGGGACAGATTAGTCAGGCTCTTGCCTTCTTAGCTTGCTCCTAGCTGAATCTTATTGCTATAATAGCGCCCCAGAACAGCTCTTTTCAGAGCTCATCCTGCTCATGTGATCAATTATTTTTTTTCTGTGTTTGAAACTGACACTTGTGTTGTTTAGACAGCATTGCTAATTCATACTGTGTGTCCCACCGCCAGCAGCAGCAGCACATTCAGTGACTACCTGTGTGTGTGAGACACTTGTGTTGCTTAGACAGCATTGCTAATTCATAATGTGTGTTTCCCACTGCCAGCAGCCCACCAGCATTCAGCAGCACATTCAGTGACTACCTGTGTGTGTGACAGGGAGCTGCACATTGTACTACCCACCCAGTACTGCATTTACCTACTACTAGAACCTGTTGTGTTTAGTTAACCCACCTCATCACTGCATACACCTACGTTTGTGTTGAGTGAACACACCTCGTTGCACATAACTACCTTTTGTGTTGAGTGAACTTGCCTCACTGCATATAACTACCTTTTAAGTTGAGTGAACTCACCCCACTGCATATCTACCTTTTCTGTTGAGTGAACTTACCTCAATACATATAACTACCTTTGTGTTGAGTGAACTCAGCTGACTGCATCTAACTACCTGTTGTGTTCAGTGAACTCACCTCACTGCATATATAACTACCTTTGGGTTGAATTAACTCACCTCACTGCATATCTACCTTTTCTGTTGAGTGAACTCACTTCACTGCATATAACAACCTTTGTGTTGAGTGAACTCAGCTGACTGCATCTAACTACCTGTTGTGTTCAGTGAACTCACCTCACTGCATATATAACTACCTTTGGGTTGAGTGAACTCACCTCACTGCATATATCTACCTTTTGTGTTCAGTGAACTCACCTCACTGCATATAACTACCTTTTGTGTTGAGTGAACTCACCTCACTGCATATACCTAGCTTCCCCCCGAGATGGACAAAATGGACAAACCAGGTAGAGGAAGAGGTAGAGGCAGACCCAGAGGAAGGCCACCTGCCACTGGCAGGTCTGTGCGAGGTGGTGTTGCTGTGATTTCGTGCGGACCTGGCCCAAAGTACAGTGCTCAGAAGAAGGCATGTGCCACCACTTCCCAAAATTGTGAGGAAGTGCTTGAGTATTTAACACAGAACACCTTATCTCCCGCAGCCACCAGCGCTACAACAAGCACCACATACGCTGCATTTGACACTTCGCAGGAGTTATTTGGTGGTGGTGAAATCACTGATTCACAGCCACTACTGCAACAACAAGAAGAAGGCGCAGGTACACCACCTCATACGTCTGAGTTAGGTGGCGAATCGGCGATAGTATGGACGTAACGTGTGAGGAGGGGCATGATGAACCACCTGAAGTTGGTGCAGTGTGGAGTTGTCTGAGGAAAGCGAAGCTGGGCAGGAGGATTATGACGACGATTATACGGATGCCACGTATGTTCCCAATAGAGGAGATGACCAGGGGGACGGTTCAGAGGGGGAGCCAGAGAGGAGTAGGAGGAGACGACTCCATGATAGAAGCAGAGGGAGCTCGTCCTCAGAAACAGCTGGGGGCAGTGTCCGGCGCCATGTATCGCCAGCTATGGCCAGCCAGCCAACATGCCCTTCAAGGTCAGCTGTTGATGCCACCGTAGTGCCATCACCCCAGGGGGGCTCAGCGGTTTGGAAATATTTTAACGTGTGTGCCTCAAATAGGAGTAAAGCCATCTGTTCTCTCTGCCTCCAAAAATTGAGCCGTGGAAAGGCCAACACTCACTTAGGGACAAGTGCCTTACGAAGGCACCTGGAGAAAAGGCACAAACAGCTATGGGAAGAACACCTGAGGAAAAGCAGCACCCCTCAAAAGACAAGCCACCCTCCTTCTCCTCTTCCTCCTTCAGGTGCATCGTCTTCATCCGCTTTCTCACTTGAACCTTCACAGCCACCCTCCTTCACACCGCCTCTGCCCTTGAGTGGTTCCTGCTTCTCTGCCCACAGCAGTAGCCAGGTGTCCGTGAAGGAAGTCTTTGAGCGGAAGAAGCCAATTTCTGCCAGTCACCCTCTTGCCCGGCGTCTGACAGCTGGTGTGGTGGAACTATTAGCTCGCCAGCTATTACCATACAAGCTGGTGGAGTCAGAGGCTTTCCGTAAATTTGGGGCCATTGGGACACCGCAGTGGAAGATACCAGGCCGCACTTATTTTTCACGAAAGACCATACCCAAGCTGTACCGTGCAGTTCAGAGGCAAGTGGTGTCATCTATTGCGAAGAGCGTTGGGTCAAGGGTCCACCTGACCACGGATGCCTGGTCTGCCAAGCACGGGCAGGGCCGCTACATTACGTACACAGCCCATTGGGTCAACCTGGGGACCGATGGCAGGAAGCAGGGAGTACGTGGCTGCGCAGCGGACCGACTTGTGACACCTCCACGGCTTGCAGGCAGGCCTCCTGCCACCTCTTCTCCTTCTCCTCCAACTAAATCCTCTTCGCTGTCAACTACCTCCTCCTCCTTGGCTGAGTGGCAGTTGAACTCTAGTGGTGCTGCCATCTCCTCTTCCTCTCCAGCTACACAGCCCCATCTCCCCAGAGCCTACGCTGCATGCCAGGTACGACGGTGTCACGCAATTTTAGACATGTCTTGCCTCAAAGCGGAGAGTCACACTGGAGCAGCTCTCCTGGCTGCTCTTAACGAACAGGTGGAGCAATGGCTGACCCCGCACCAGCTGGAGATCGGCAACGTGGTGTGTGACAACGGCAGCAATCTCCTTTCCGCTTTGAATTTGAGAAAACTGACACATGTACCCTGCATGGCACATGTGCTGAATCTGGTCATGCAAAGATTTGTCTCAAAGTACCCAGGCTTAGAGGACGTCCTGAAGCAGACCAGGAAGTTGTGTGGGCATTTCAGGCGGTCTTATACGGCCATGGCACGCTTTGCGGACATTCAGCGGAAAAACAACTTGCCGGTGAGACGCTTGATATGCGATAGCCCAACTCGCTGGAATTCCACCCTGCTCATGTTCTCTCGCCTGCTAGACCAGGAGAAAGCCGTCACCCAGTACCTGTACAACTACAATAGAAGGACACAATCTGGGAAGATGGGGATGTTGTGGCCCAACAGCTGGACACTGATGCGAAATGCATGCAGGACCATGCGGCTGCTTGAGGAGGTGACCAACCTGGTGAGTCGCGCTGAAGGCACCATCAGCGACTTTATCCCCTACGCTTACTTCCTGGAGCGTGCCATGCGTAGAGTGGTGGATGAAGCTGTGGAGGAGCGGGAACAGGAACAGCTACGGCAGGAGGATTCGTGGGAGCGATTTACATCCGAACCACATGTTTCCTCGACACCTGCGGCACCACAGAGGGGGGAGGAGGAGGAAGAAGAGGAGTCGTGTGGGGAAGGAGAGGAGTCAGACTCGGATGACGATTATGAGGAAAGTGTTTCTGTGGAGGAGGAAGAAGAGGCGGCGGCAGAAGAAGAACAACCACAGCAGCCATCACAGGGGGCTTCTGCTGCTCCACGTTCCCGTGGTATTGTTCGTGGCTGGGGGGAGGAAGAGGAGTTGCGTGACGTCACTGTGGAAGAGCAAGAGGAGATGGAGAGTACATCTGGATCCGACTTTGTGCAGATGGCCTCTTTCATGTTGTCCAGCCTGTTGAGGGACCCCCGTATCAAAAAACTCAAGGCGAATGACCTGTACTGGGTGGCCACGCTACTAGACCCTCGGTACAGGCACAAAGTGGCAGACCTGTTACCAACTCAACACAAGGCGGAAAGGATGCAGCACTTGCAGAACAAGCTGTCAATGATGCTTTACAATGCATTTAAGGGTGATGTGACAGTACAACGCAATAAAGGTACCACTGGCAGTAATCCTCCTCCTCCTCCCCAGTCCACGCAGGCAAGGACAGGACGCTCCAGCGATCTCGGGGTGATGTCGGACATGCGGACATTCTTTAGTCCAACGCCTCGCAGTAGCCCTTCGGGATCCACCCTCCACCAACGCCTGGACCGGCAGGTAGCCAACTACCTGGCCTTAAGTGTGGATGTGACATTGACCTGTGGCCAGAGCTGTCCCAATTTGCCATACAACTTCTCCCTTGCCCTGCCGCAAGCGTCCTGTCAGAAAGGACCTTCAGTGCAGCTGGAGGCATTGTCACTGAGAAGAGAAGTCGCCTAAGTCATGACAGTGTTCAGTACCTGACCTTTATCAAAATGAATGAGGCATGGATCCCTGAGGGCTATTGCACGACCGAAGACTAAGTCAGTCCCCACACACAGCATCTCTGCCTGCAGGCCGCTTGACTGCCTTCTCCGCCACCACCACCAGGGTCCAGGACTCTAGGCGGATTCCAGAAAAGTATAGCGGCCGCTATACTAATTTTTCTGGGGCGTGCACATGCCTGCCTAATTTTTCTGGCTGAACTGCAGGCGTCTGCAACAAAAAAACAAAAGGCATGTACATGTGCCCACAGACGCGTATCTGGAAGGATGCAGATATGACACGTGCCCCAGGCGACCTCCCTCTTCAATCATCAGGGGGGGCGCAGAGCTGCTGACAGCATTCCTGAGTCTAAGGGAATAACAATCATCCAGCAGCCTGCCCTTCTCACCCTTTGTCATATATCTACATTACAAGCTATTGAGAGGTAAACACCGAAGTTTTCCCTCACTCCCTAATAAGAGATCATGTCTCAATCCCCTGAGATAGGGGCAGATGCTAGGGGTCTGGAGGTTACAAGATCTATTAATTCTCCTCTCTGTCATTCACACATTCCTCAGCCTTGTCTCAGTGTGCTGTTTACTTACTTTTATTTATGACACTCTCTGCACTTTAACCATTACGCTGCTGGCAATTACTGTGTCCAGATTTAACACCCTCTCTCTTGTACAGTGTACCTCAGTTGTTAGAATGCATTATATTTCTAGCTCAGTACCTATCTACTGATATTTAATAGGTTGTCAGACTTTTATTATGTTATAATTGTCACTGTAAATGTTTCATTGCTTTCATTCATATGAGAGTGGTGGCTGCCAAATGTATTTCCTTTTAAACAATACCAGTTGCATGGAAATCCTGCTGATCCTTCTGGTCACTAGGGTCTAAATCACACACCTGAAACATGCATGCAGCTAATCTTTTCAGATGTGTCATAGACATTTGATCTGCATACTAGGGTCTATGGCAGGGATCACACTTGTTTTTCAGTTTTCAACTCAGCTTTTTCTGCGTACATTTTCTGCACACCAAGTGTGTTTCTATGCAGAAAAACTTGTGCTTTTTTTCACAACCGCTAATGTAATTGATACAGAAAACTGACAAAATGTGCAGAATTATCATGCAGAATGTCAGTTTTTTTTCTGTGCAAGAAAAACACATTAAGTGTGAACTAGCCCCTTTATTAACATGAGTTTTCATTTTTTCTGTGCAGAAAACGCGTATGAAAACAGTCAAGTATGTTCCCTGCCTTAAAGTATTAGAGGCAGTGGATCAGAAGGATAGCCTCATTTATTTCATGATGGGGTTACCCTGTCCAAAAAGGTTAGACAGGATGCTGTTGATTGTAGGGGTGTGTGTGTGTGTGTGTGTGTGTGGGGGGGGGGGGGGGGGGGGGCTGGGGGGCGCAATTTTAGTATTTGCCATGGGCGCTGTCTTGCCTAGATACGCCACTGTGTGCCCATCCCCCCTTCGTGATCATTACCTTGCCGCGGTGAAGGGGCATGCGTATCACAATGAAGCAATGACCGCCGGCTATATGAGTGTCTCGGGTGGGGGTGGCACACCAAAGATAATAAGGTCGTTGTTTCATTGTGGTCAGACCAAATTTGATCAGCTGGACAGTCACTGTTCTGTCATTCAGCTACATCAGCCGGGCGACCATATGGGCTGAAAAGCCACCATCACCTGCACTCTCGTCATGGTGCGCACCAGTCCAGCATGGCCGTCACTACACAAACGGCTGTTTGCAGTCACTGCATACCTTTCACTGCATCTGTGACTGCACATTGTATTATACCTGGCAGTCAGTGCAGAACTTGCACTTGAATGGATGGCAGACTTGCCCTCCATAACGGATTCCCGTTAAAGGATTTAAAGTTGATTCATTACAATTAGGGCCTCAAAAGTCCTCCTGAGTCCTGTATTGTTATTTTTTGGTCACTACCTCGGGGCGGGCGTGCATGCCTGCCTGCTGCCCTCCTTGCCTGGATGTGTGGTGGTAAGCCGTTTCTTAGGCTCCAACTCCGGAACGCAATACAACCATCTACAGTTTCAAACAATTTAAAAATACAACCATCTACAGTTTCTAACAACTGAAAAAAATGGCAAAAAACTTGCCCTCTGTAAAACATTCTTGGCAAATGCTTTCGACTTGGTTTGTCTTCCGCTGGGTCAAGGGTCCATCTGACCACAGATGCCTGGTCTGCAAAGCACGGTCAGGGCAGCTACAGCATGGGTCTCAGCAGGCTCCCACTTCGGGCCCGGAATCCAACCTTCATTCCCCGCCCATTACCCGTGGTGACAATGGCAGACTTGCCCTCCATAACGGATTCCCGTTAAAGGATTTAACGTTGATTTATTACAGTTAGGGCCTCAAAAGTCCTCCTGAGTCCTGTATTGTTATTTTTGGTTACTACCTCGGGGCGGGCGTGCATGCCTGCCTGCTGCCCTCCTTGCCTGTGTAGTGGTAGCCGTTGCTCAGGCTCCACACCGGATTCCATCCCTCATTCCCCGGCCATTACCCGGGGTCACAAATGGCAGACTTGCCCGCCTCCATATGATTCTCGTGAAAGGAATGTGGTGTCATCTTTGCCCGCCATAACTGGTTCTCGTTAAAGGATTTAAAGTACATTCATTTCAAATGCACAGCAGGGCCTCGAAAGTCCTCCTCCTGTATTGTTATTTTTGGTCACTACCTCGGGGCGGGCGTGCATGCCTGCCTGCTGCTAGAGATGTAGCGAACTGTTCGCCGGCGAACGGTTCCAGGCGAACTTTGGGGGTTCGCGTTCGCCTGCAGCAGGCGAACTTTTGCGGAAGGTTCGATTCGCCCCATAATGCTCTATTGAGCAAAACTTTGAACCTCTATATCACTGTCAGCAGGCACATTATTGCCAAACACACTGGTCTCACTGCTGTAAGCCCGCCCACCCTCCCTCCCTCCCTCCTCCAAGCAAGGTCCTTATACCATTTGACTCAGTTGTCTGCCTACACTAATTAGTTATGGGACAGCTGCTACACACTCTGCTAGGAGATTTTAATTAGCCTCTTGTGGGGTCACCTCCCTCCTCCCACCTCCCTCCTCCCTCCCTCCTCCCTCCTTCCTCCTCCCACC